>NW_010311331.1:0-278 GCF_000700745.2 Antrostomus carolinensis | reverse complement strand
AGAGGGGCCTGTGCAAACCTCTAAGTTCAACAAGGCCAAATGCAAGGTCCTGCACCTTGGTTGGGGCAACCCCAAACATAAATACAAACTGGGCAATAAGCAGATTGAGACCAGCTCTGAAGAGAAGGACTTGGGAGTAGTGGTGGATGAGAAGCTCAATATGAGCCAGCAACGAGCGCTTGCAGCCCAGAAGGCCAACTGTATCATGTGCTGCATCAGAAGAAGTGTGGCCATGGGCTGTATCAAAAGGTTGAGGGAGGTGATTCTCCTCCTCTACT
>NW_010311330.1:191159-196673 GCF_000700745.2 Antrostomus carolinensis | reverse complement strand
TTTGAAAGAAAGTTAAATCACCCATTATATGCATTATATGAGTTATTCTCTTTTGCTACACACGCAAGGCATCACTTATTTTTCCATTAAAATTTAGCTGGCCTCCAAGCACAAGAAAGGAAAATACTTGCAAACACCACATTTTTTAGGACTGGTTGAGTTGGAATAAACTGCAGGTTTCACCTTTTTATATTCAATACATACACCAATGCTGTGCCATCTCATTTGAGGTCTTTTTTCAGGACCATAACACCAAACTGAGGCGCTTCAGCTTTTGTTGCAAGGAACTGACTCAGCCCCGAGTTTGGTTAATATAAGATTTGTGCGGGTGGGTGGGTACGTTTTCTGCCCGGTGTATCACACAGTAACAGTACTAAACTCAACAACAGTCGGTGAAATAGGCTCTGTTTCTTACGAGGTTGATTAAGCAAGACAAAATCAATTAGTGTCTGAGACCTCACAGGTTTCTGTAGGCAAATTGTTCTAATTACCAGTACCCAAGAGCAAATTAGGAGGCAATTAAAAGGAGCAGCTGTGATTTCACTAACTTACTCTTGTCACTGTCATACACATTCAGTTTTAGGCTCATTAAAAAGGTATTTTTGTCATTTCAATTTTTCTTTAACTGTGGTGGCATTTTTCTTTTTTAAAATGTTGAAACACGAGCTTATTACATTTGGAAATAGTTCCTAAAATTGAGATGGGTGAGGATATGTGTATGTGTACATTTATATTGAATGTGGTTCAGGTAAATGCTGTTGCTGCTACTTATTCCAAGAGCTGATCTGCATGCACAGAGGTCTCAGGAAAAAAACAGACCTCTGTGCACAAGCTCTCTTGAGAAGTATCCCTCAGAAAGAAAAAACAAGAGAGAAAAATCCATTATCTACCATCTTCTTGCCTGAAACAAAACAATAAAGTCCTGTTTTATTGGCTTACGTTCACATGAATCATGTACAAACCACGCTCAAGAGGCTGTTGTTCTGAAGGACCTCAGGTCACTTTGCAAATATGACTTAATTATGCTTCACTCTAGTTTTGCCTCACAGTCAGTTGAAGTGGGGAATTAAGATTTCAATTACTCAGCATCACACAGGAAATAGGAATCCTAACTTTCACACTTCCTAAGCAAATTCACCACCCTTAATTCATGCCAATTGAAAGAAAAATCCAGGCTATGCAGCTTTGCACCATGAAGTCCAACTTTCCTCATCTGACTTTTTTTCCCAAACCCCATTTGCTGTCACCAGCCATTCTGCCCCGGGCTCTGCCTTTTCCCATTCGCATTCCTAAACCTTTTGCAGATTCTCCATCTCCTGTACCTTCAGTCTTAGGGCACTGCCTAATCCCTACGTGTTTAATGCTTTGGGTGCTGGCTGGTTTCCTTGGCCTTGGAGCTGTTCAGTGGAGAAAGGCTTCATGCCAAAGAGGGAGCATTTCTGGTGAGTGGGAGGTAGAATCAGCCCCAAGAGTGGGGAGGAGCAAAGGCACTTGTCTTGGAATTTATCCATCGGCTGATCCACCTCATCTCTTCATCCAGCCCATATTTTTAGCTGGAGCAGTCCCCACTCGCTGCTGAATCCAAATCCCCTTGTAAGAGTGGAGGCACATCACATGAGGAGCAGAGCCCAGTACAGATGTCCACAGTGAACAGGAGTTTTTTAGTGACAGGCATTTGCAGCCACCTGAATCACTGCACAAACCCATCTCCTCTGGGGGCAAGGGAAGGGAGAGTTGGTGGAGATACAGCACTTGGCATTACATGTGGATGTCAGGAAGAATTTCTTCACTGAAAGGGTTCTCAGCCACTGGAACGGGCTGCCCAGGGAAGTGGTTGAGTCACCATCCCTGGGGGGATTTAAAAGATGGGTAGATGAGGTGCTCAGAGATCTGGTTTAGCAGTGGACAGGTGTGGTTGGACTTGATGATCTCAAAGGTCTTTTCCAAACAAACAATTCTGTGATTTTATGAACGGGTGACCGGAGAGGAGATGGGAGCTCCTCTCCAGCACTTGAGGAGACACATGTTCCTGTGTAAAGGAAAATAGGACGTGGGAGACACCCCCATCCTCTGGGAAGTGGGAAGGAGAGATGAGGCTGTGGTTTGGAGTAGGAGCAAGGAAAAGGATGGGGAGATTTCAAAACATACATTTTAAGGAGCTAGGATCCTGATTGCTTTTGTTCTTGAGTATTTAAAAGGTTAATAGTGTTCTTGGTGAAACACCATGTGTTAGTCTGAGAGGTACCACCCAAGGGAAAAAAAAAGAAAAAAAGGCAAATTAAAAAATAAGCCTCACACCCACTAGTCTGCAATCAAATCTGCTCCGTCATGCTGAGGAACTGGTGGAGAGGAGAGGAAAGGAAAGCAGCTCGCTCCAGCCCTAATAATTCTGATGATTCATCGCTCCGAATTAACAGAGGTCTTTGGGGACAGAAGCAACAGGATCACACTGCCGCTTTAGGGATAATAAACACTCCTGGTAAACATGCCTTCCCCATCCCCTAAATATTCACCTCACACAAATAAGGTGAGTCATAGATCCCACCCAACGACAGGTCAGCGGCTGCTCAGACCTTCCTTTAGCACAGCATTTATACCACCCAGCATCAACCCTCCCCGGGCAGAGGCTGCTGGAAAGAGTAGGGAGTTTATTTATTTGCCCAGGGATGCACATACACACACTCACACGTATATCTGTATAAGAAAGAATTTTCCCTCTCCTCACCTCTCCTCGCCTCGCCTCTCCTCTCCTCTCCTCTCTTCCCTCTTCTTCTCTTCCCTTCTCTTCCCTTCTCTTCCCTTCTCTTCCCTTCTCTTCCCTTCTCTTCCCTTCTCTTCCCTTCTCTTCCCTTCTCTTCCCTTCTCTTCCCTTCTCTTCCCTTCTCTTCCCTTCTCTTCCCTTCTCTTCCCTTCTCTTCCCTTCTCTTCCCTTCTCTTCCCTTCTCTTCCCTTCTCTTCCCTTCTCTTCCCTTCTCTTCCCTTCTCTTCCCTTCTCTTCCCTTCTCTTCCCTTCTCTTCCCTTCTCTTCCCTTCTCTTCCCTTCTCTTCCCTTCTCTTCCCTTCTCTCCTTTTCTTCTCTTTCCTTTCCTTTCCTTTTTAAGGGAGCATGGAAAAGCGTCTTGCCAAATAAACGACACTAAGCGGCGCGTTCCATTTGAGGTGTTGACAGTGTATAATAAATCCCGGCCCTACCTAACATTTACAGGAACATTATAAAATAAGTGAAACGGCGTGAGCTGGTTCCCAGGGCAACCAGACAAACACAATAAACAGGCTGCAGAGGCAAGAGTAAGTTACACCATACTCCTGGGTCTCAAATATATCACTTTACATTAACCTTCTGCTGTTGCTGCTCCTGAAAGCTCTTTGTTTTATTATTATTTGGGAAAAAAAAAGGAAATAAAAGAAAAAGACTGGTATTTTTTTAGTGCAGATCAGCATGAAATCGATGAGTTCCTTTGGTTGCTTGTCTTTATAGGGCTTTTACTGCACATTAAAGCTTCTGTGAAAATAATAATGACTATTAATAAATCTTTATAAAGAACTGCATCCCCCTCCTGCAGAAGAATATTATTAATAAGGTGTCTAGCAACGCAGAGCCTTTGTTGGCCAACTAAAAACTAGTTTTGAGGGGTATTTTTCCTCAGCACAGATACAAGATGAACTGTAAAATATATGGGGTGGCTAAGCCAGGTTTCTCTTGGTTCAACAGCCTTCCTCCAACTTTTCATGTAACCAGACTACAGGTTTGGATCCGGCTGCCACTAATTTGAGAGGACTGTTCTGAAACCAACCAGGACATGGCAGTTTGGGCTCATCAAGTCCCATAACGAGTTGTATGGAACAATGACATTTATTTCTCCTTTTAACCACCCAATACATTTCTCTTCACCTATGCATTGGGAGAACTGTGAATATACTACATCAATATTTTCAGATGCATTCTCTAAATACATGATCTTCAGAACACAGACTGCTCCAGAACAGGAACAAAGAACTTCATTGGAAATGGGAGAAGGAGGGTGAGATTTTTAGAGAGGCACAGAAGTAGTGATAGGTTTGGGAATGATGTGGTAGTTTTGAGAAGATGTCCTTAGAAGTTCCTCAGCTTTTAAGGTCATCCACAACTGATATATCCACTGATGCACTACCAGTGATGAAGGAAACAATTTTTGCAATTTTTCTCCAGTCCTGCCCATCCACCACTGCCAACCATGTTGTTCCTAAATCTCTCTTATTTATGCTTATTGAGCCACCTCTTTGTGGTTTCTGTAATTGTTGTGGTTTGTCCTGTTTCAGGATGAACAAATCCAGGGAGGCTCCATCTCAGAGAAGTGTCCTGGTAATTTTACCTGGATATAAACTGTGTGAGTCAAAAGCAGAATATGGAACATGTGAAACTAGAAATCCTAACTGAAGCATTCAGTTCATCTCTCTCCACTTCTCCTGACCTGTCCTTGTGTGAGGAGCAAGTAATAGTGACCAAAGGGAAATTGTTTGGAACCAAGAGGGTGCCAGTTAATATCCCCAAAATTTTAAAGGTGCTTCAGCAATGACTGGAACCCTTCTTTGTGTGTTATCCAAGGGGGTTTTTTTGCACAGTAATGACATTTGGAAGCGTGGATACCAGACTGACTTACAAGTGAAGGGTGGAGTAATCACATGCTCCTGGTTTCTTTGCCATATTTAGCTCCATCCTTTCCAGACTGCCGCAGCTTACAGGCTTAAGTTGAGTGGCCCTGCCAAGAAACAAGCTGTTGGCCCGTGAACACCAGGGTGGATGGCTGCTGAGTGAGAACACACCCACCCGCTCCAGCCTGAGAGCAAAGGAGACAGCTTTGTGTGTAATAACTGTGTGTAAAGGCAGAGTTAAGAGAGTGGAGGTGGCTTTTTTTTTTCTTTATGACCAAATCACCGCCCTATTGATGACTAATTAGAATGAGTGAGGTCCAGATGGCCCGCTTCTTTAATGAGGCCAATTAAGGATCCAAATGTTTTCATACAGTGCCCTTTTTCCTAGAAAGACGAAACAGCAATGGAGGTCCCACCTTCTGCTCCAGCCACAGGCAAGCAACATGATGCTAGAGTATTGAAAAAATAAATGGCAAAGGTGATAATGTAAAAACAGCGTAGGTTTTCAGCAGGGAGGCTCTTCGTCATGCTTTAGTCTCCAAGATTTATACCAAAGTCCACCCCTGAATACCTTCTCAAAATTAAAAACCTTCTCTTGGTGGGCTTGCCCAGCTTCACTTTCTCTATTTTATTATTTTTTTTTCCTGCTGCAAACTCTGCACTCCTGAGTCATGGTCATGAGAAGAAGAGCCATAACACTGTGAAACAGAATTTCCAATTTCTAACCTGCACACACACACAGAGCAAGTAGCTCACGAGGTTTCCACCCTTGTTTTGCAGGTTTTTCAATAGGGTGTCTAAGCAACTGGCTTTGGAGTGTTTATTTGAACTGAAGGAGCTTCCTGAGACTCTGTCGTCACAAGAGCTCTTTCAGTCTGGTCA
>NW_010311330.1:149769-191127 GCF_000700745.2 Antrostomus carolinensis | reverse complement strand
ACCTGAGGATCTTTTGAGTTTTCAGCCTATTTCTCTTCACAAGAATTCCATGAAACTTTTGCATTTTACATTTGGGGAACCTGGGAGAAGAACTATTTGTATTGCATAAAATGTAGAAAATTAAACAGAGACAAGAACCCAAATTTCCAAACTCTGGGCTAGTATTTAGCTGCCAAATTAATCTTGCATCTGCACTTCATGGACATTAAGGAAAAAAGTAGACTTCAATTCTATCATGGGCCAGATATCTACAACCTCTCCTCTAATTAAGAAATGCTGATGTACAAAGGCAACCACGCTTATGTGCTTTCAGTAGAGATGCTCAGATGAAAAACTCCCAGACCTGCAGCCAGTTCTATTTTCCAGTGACTTTAGGGATGCAAAATTTGTCTCAGTCCTGAACTAGTCTGCAACCATAAAGCTTAAACATTGGGGGGAGTTTTGATAAATGAAACAATCAATTTTTTAAATCCTTCTATTCACAAAATATTTTTTAAAATATTTTTTAAAATATTTTTTGTTTTTAATAATCCAAATGAATGAATAAATATTTCATTTTACTATTTCCAATAGCTAGAGTAACTCCAACTGATCATCAGCTTGATGTCAGAGTAGCTGAGGGCTTGACTGAGATGTTCCAGGGTCACAGGTTCATCAGGTGAGCGAGGTCTCTGACCTGGGAAATGGCAGCAGAGGAATGCTGGGCACTCCAAAATGTCTAAGGGCTACTTGGAAACGTACACGTCTGAGTGCACTGGACTGGATCAACCACAGCCATTATGAGGTTTGTGGTGTGTCTGAGTGTAACAATAGCAGCAGAAGTCGATATATTTCCCAGACTTGTAAGGCTAATATAGATTATATATGTTCCATGAAACACACTGCAAACTCCAGGAGAGCTGAACTGGAGATGTAGCTCAGTTAGCTCCTCGGATGTGTAGGAAATAACATCAGTGTCACCAGGATTCACGACTCCATGGTGTTATATATGTTTCACTGTTATCAGAAACCCAGTATGTAGGAAACTTTACCCTTCACATGGTCATTCACTCACCCCAGTTCCAGAAGTTTGGGTCCCAGTTCTGGTAGGGACCACAGAGTGACCAAGCTGTCTCATGGAGAGGACAGGGAACCCAGCATTTCTTGTGATAAGAGATCTGGGTTGTTTCTTCAATCAGAAATGCAGAGATAATTTGCTTTAGAAAAGTATATACTCTAAAAAGTTGAAGGTAGAGAGAACTTTTGAAGGCCTTAGCAGCTAAAATTGTCAATGTGTTTGAGAAATGATGTACCAAAGAGCTACTGGAAGCATGACTGTAGTTTTCAAGATGTTATTGGGTGAGTGGCAGGAAATATCTATGACAATAAACCTTCTCCCCAAATTCCTTAATAAACAATATGAATAGAAAGAAATGTATCTCTGGAGAGAAACCCTTGTGTTGGGCAGTGAAGGAGAGACCAAATGTTCTACCTGGTGTGAATATAGAGGCACTTGCTTGCATTTAGAATAGAAAATGATGAATTAAGTTACAAATTTCTTTGTTGAGTTGATAAGTTCATGCAAAACGTGTGCCTTGCAAATGGGCAAACTGAAGCTCCTAAAGGAAATGTCTGAAGAGTTTGTATTTCTGGTGAGACAGAGGTTAATGGGTGGTTCCAGGAAGAGTCTGACAGAGAGCAAAGAAACCTGGTACTCACTAGCCTGGTGGGTACGTGAGTAGATGGAGACCTGAAGGAAGCACGAGGCCATTTAAGGGCAGAAAAGTCTCCTGGGAATTTCTGACGTATTTTGGGGATAAGCTGAGGCAAACAGAAAAAAGGACTTAAAACACTAATAGCAGGCAGAGTAGAGACAGCCTGAAAACCCAGAGCTTGAGCTCCCTTTGTAGTTATTTGTGGTGCTGGGTAGTATTTCACTTGTGGTTTCTATTCTTTCCCTCATCCTTAAAAAATGTGATGAATTCAATAAGCTTTTTGACTGCCAACCAGGTCCAGCATTGCAAAACCAACCGACCCTCCCCATTTGCACGGCCTCTGCTTCGAACTAGACTTTCACACTGGGTATCCAGAGAGTGTCAAGGTTATCCAGCTGGTCTTCAAAGGCTGTGTCCCAGCACACAGCTTACCAGACTTGTCATTATTTCACAGCAAACAACCCCAATTTTGCAGGGTGTCTGAAGAAAAGGGTTCTTTCTGCCATTCATATAGGCTGTCAGTGGTGGGAATCTGATGGTACTGAGTGGAAAGCTACCAGATCTGATTTCCTGATTTATTTTTATTCTTCCCTGAAATTTTAGTCTGTGCTTATCTCCTCCTTTGCCCCAAAATACTTCACTAAAGAAGCATTTGGCCAAGGCCCTCAGATGGTCTGAATGTTGGGATTGTCCTGTGCAGGGACAGGAGTTGGACTCCATGATCCTTGTGGGTCCTTCCAACTCACAACATTCTGTAATTCGTGATTCTGTGATTCTACTCCTTCCACCACAGCCATATCACCTCCTAAGCAGTGATGGAAATGTTACTAAATTCCAGTTAAAAATTGCCTTTATTTTGGTCAGGTACTCCATGTTTTTTCCCTATGTTAATACATAAAGGATGACTTAACAAACTACATACAAAAAGTTATTTTCTGTTCACTTATCTTAATGGCTCAGGTGCAAATCAAAGCTTTTCTTCAAGATACATCTTTCCACCTGTAATTTAATCAAACAAATCTGAGACTTGGAGCTACCCATAAATTATTTGCAGAGCATCTATTCAGTCCCTATTTCAGGATCCTCTTCCAGTATCAAGCCAGCTAGCTGAACCATTTCCCTCAACATGCTCCCAGCAGCTTCATCATATTGCTCTGAGAGGTCCTTGGCCAGGTTGATTTTTTTTATGTTCTCTCTCAGGTTACTTTTTAGCCGTACCTGGTCCAGAAACTCTGGGTTTGCAGTTTCGATGCTCTCTTCCAGCTGAGTCTGGCTCTGAAGGATCGAGCAGATCATTTCCTGGAGTGTAGTTTTTCTAGCAAGGACACGATTTGTGAAACGACTCAGTTCCTCCACCTGCTGCTTGATCTGCTTGAGATGGTCAGGCACTTCCTTCTCCTTTACAATGAGCAAAAAGTTATAACCCTTCATGTGCACCTGCACATTGTAGGCATCTGCAAAGACAAAACAACCTCTGTCTGGTGACTTGCATCTGGTTGGAGTCCAACAAAACAATATCTAAACACTTTTGTTTCTGCAAAACTACATACATGATGCAATAGCTCTCTAATGACTGACCCTGAAAAGCATCCATAAAATAAGCTTGTTCCCAGTTTCCTTATCACTGCTGCTGCTCTGGGTGTGTGTGTGATAGAATAGAGGTGTTTGCCAGGAGCAACCCAATAGACTCAGATATAACTTCCTTAAGGACATCCTTAAACACACGGGGCCAAAATCATCCTGATATGGCTTCCCTCCAGTGAAATCAATAGTCTCTCCACCTGGTTAAATTGGAACTATCATCTTTTCTGTTTGTTCATTTAGTGAAAAGCATGAGGTATTGGGTGTGTTTCTTCTGAAAAGCCTATCGCAAATCCATCCTAATCTTCCATTAGACACCTCATTGTTCTCCTGATCAGGTCCCCTCAAGTTTCAGGGCTGATTCTGTGGTATTGCAAAGGTGGATGTCACAGGGCAGGGCTGGGGTTGGTGCCACGTGAAGTAGTATTAGAAAAGCGAAATCCCACAATGTGTGTTTTAAAGATTAGTTGGCCCACTTAGAAACATTATATTGTACCATAAATTAGAAACAAGCTATAAAAATGGGCAGAATCTCCATGAAATCTGAAATCTATCTAGACTGTGTCACACAGCATGTGAAGGAGCAATGATGGGGGCTGTGAGCAGTTTGTGGCACAGCAGCACCTATGAGAATGCTGTTAATTCACACGATCCTGATTATTTTAATGTTGCCTTCAGTTAGGTCTTAGCTTTTGCCTGCTTACCATATTGCTGCTGCACAGTCTTGATGCAGGCTGTGAGACTAGCAGTGAGACTGCAGCCAGAAATCTCGTTCAGTTTTTGGGCAGCCTTCACCATGGCAGAGTGATTGTCATGCTTCTGGTTGAAAGTGTCGGCGATAACAGAGAACTGGGTGTCAATGATCTGTACATTGACCAGCTTCACCGTGAGGATCCCCTCCTTATTGAAGAGCTCTGGAGAAATTAAAAACCCAAAGGAATTACAGAGTTAGTGGTAGAATAACCTTCTCTTTCTGGGGAAGAGGAGGCTGAGGGGACACCTCATCACTCTCTCCAACTCCCTGAAAGGAGGGTGGAGAGAGGTGGTGGTTTGTTCTGTTCAACCAAGGACCAAGGGACAGGACAAGAGGAAATGGCCCCAAGTTGTACCCAGAGCAGTTGAGATTGGATGTGAGGAACAATTTCTTTGCTGAAAGGGTTCTGAGGCATTGGAAGGGGTTGCCCAGGGCAGTGGTGGAGTCCCCATCCCTGGAGGGATTGAAGAGTCGTGTAGACACAGTGCTGAGGGACATGGGTTAGTTGGGGACTTGTCAGTGTTGGGTTCATGGTTGGACTCGATGAGCTTAAAGGGCTTTTCCCATCCAGGCAATTCTGGGATTCTGTAATAAATCAACCAGGGACTTGGGGAAGGGGTGAAGGACAGTGAAAACTTGTTTAAAATGAGCATGGGACCCTGACTTAGATACTGTGATCAGCTACAGACCTTTCATTTGACTTTGGGAGGAGTTTTGCTACCTGAAATCAAAACTTTACAGAAGGAAGAAGAGATTTTGAGCAATTTCTAACAAAGCCTTTAGGAGCACTGAAATAGTTGAAACAAGCCACATTAACAATTTCCAAAGTGGCAGAAAAAACTGCAGTGACTTTTTAGTTTGAAATGTAAATTGACTGTTGAATCGTCGAATCTCCCTCTCTATAAGTCTTGGAAATGCCGTGTCGTTGAAGAACTCTCCATAGTTAGCAGAAACATGTAATCTGTCTCAGGTCTGAGATGAGATCATGCTGAAAAGCTCTCCAGAGCATAAAGTATGATATTGCTATGCCAGACGCTTCAGAGGGAAGGTGAAGAACCCCTCGGTATGGAGATGAGGATTATGTGGCCTCCACAAGGCTCTTCCTTTGCCAGGAAGTAAAAATGACAGTGACTTTTACACTTTGTGACTAAAAATCATCTGATAATATTGGATAAAATCTGATGATTTACAGTAGCAGAGGATCTCCTTCTGTCTTTTTTCATACCTCCAGCAGATTAAAGTTTTTCTCCACTAAGCAAATCCTTCCCTCTTATACAAAAAGAATATATAGGCCAAAGTTTCAAATCCTTTTCGAGCATGCTCAGTTCCTAATAATTTTAATCAGAATTTGACATTCAAATCCCTTAGGCAGTTTGAGAAATTGGAAAGCAGTTGCACTACTGGAGCCCTAATTACAAGCTCAGTTATCCAACTGGAAATCAGAGCACTGGTTCCATGACAGCACTCCTAGACCATAGTTTGTTTTACAAACCTGCAGAAATCTAATTGCATCTCCTGCGCAATGGAATACATGAACCATTTGCTAGCAAGATTTCCAACAAATGTCAGAGGGGTTTGTTGGGTTGTTGGTTTTTTTTTTTATAGAAGGAAAACTTCAGTCTCAGTTTTAAACAATAAAATCTGTTTTAGTAAGTTTTCCTGTTGCCAAATTAATGCTGAGTGTGCTTTGCTTTGCTTCTCTGTTTTGCTTTTATGTGTCTAAGTTTCCTGAAAAAAAAAGGTGGGGGGAGTGAGGAGCAGAGAGGGAACATGGGGTTTTATTCCAGTAAAGTGATGGATCCTAATGATAAATAGAAATGAAGTATCTGTTCTCTGGGGTGCCACAGAAGATCAGGATGTTCCTACAGATTTATAACAGTCTAAGAGAAGGAAAAATGACTTTCTATCAAATTCCATCTAGTTCCATGAAATTTATTTAAAGTAGAGTCAATGAATAAATAAATACTTCATTGGACTACCCCTGAAGTCTGTTATATAGAACTAATTTAAGGAAAATTCAGAGCAAAGTCTGAGCTAATCCTATAGCTTACCCTCTTCATCACTCGTTCTTGGCTCCCTTCCCACTAAACAGCTAGGACTGGTCTTTGACAGAAATATGGAATCTTAAGAAAATTAAAATATTCAAAGTAAAATGCCTTGTTTTCTGGAGAACATCAGACTTGTATTTTATATATATGTATCTCCTGGAAAACATTAAAGGTTTTTGCCTTTACTGAAAGCTAAAACATTTCAGTAAAAGCCTAGAAGAAGAGTTCTGTTTGGAAAGATCATCTCAGTGTTTCTTGGAAGGGTATTTCAGCTGTCTCCTTTTCAGTCTGTGAGTGGCTGTCCTGGGCACTTGTCCCCTCCTGTGATGTCCCATTTCTCTCCAGTGAGATGGGAGGCTGGGGCTCCTTGGGGGGGTTGTAGTGAGATAAGGTGAGTTGGCCCATGTAGGAAAATTGTCTTTTAATTCATCCAAGCTGCAGCTCTCACAAACTGGAAAATACTAGCCTTTTTTTTTTTTTTTTTCAAGAATTTCAAATTTTGCCAGTTTTAGTTCATCCCATTAGATAAGGTCCCTTTTATTTCCACTTCTGTGACCCCCCACCAAAACTTTTGGTTATTCAGAGCCTTGGGAACATTTTACATAAGTGAATGGCACAGAGCTGGACTTGTGTCTTGTGTTGGAGAATTTATGACTAAATTAGCATTACAAATGGAAACTGTCCTTGCACGCTCCGTTAAACGAACCTTTGCATTGACATGAAGTAGAGTAAAGTCAGCACATCCAACTCGGGCTGGAAAAAATGTCCTAATTTGTTATATACTCTTTGCTCATACAATGTTATTTTGATCTTCACTGGAGTTTCTATGTCACATAAATAATCCACTGCACATTCTGTAAATAATCCATCGCACATTCTGCTGCTTCAACACTTTTTTAGTCTGCGCTTCTTGTAAACAAGTTTTTTTTTTTTTGGGGGGGGGGGGGAATCTTTGAATTTTCCTTAATTTCTACTGAATTTTGTATTTCTCACTTCCTGTCCTAAATTGTCCCCAAGTGGCTACACATTAGCAGCCCTGCAGTGGCTTTTAGAGACGCTTGGCAGTCTGCAGAGCTGTTAGGTTTCTCCTGGATGAGAAGCACTGGATAAATGTGAGGTCATTACCATTTAATGTACTCTTTTATAACTGCATCTTTACAGTCTCTGGCAGGGGGTCTACACCCTTATTTTTTGTTGTTTCTACCAATGTCAGAAAGTGGGGTGCTGACAATCTGTGTCCATGCTTTTCTTGTGTATCTGTGTACAATTTCAATGCTGAAACATTTTTTGGATGAGTACCAGATTTTACTAATGATCACTTTCACCACTATCCACAAAAAAAGGGGGCAAGGAGGGAAAAGTCCAAAGAAAATAGTTTAAAAATTATTACCAATGTTTCGACGGGGTTGCCTTGTTTTTATAGAATTTACAGGAAGGGGTTCCTGCTGTGAAAGAGAAAGAAAGTTATGATGTCTTTTTCAAACAGAGGAGGAATCAGCTAAATCACATAACATTTATATATATTTTATATACATTTATATATAAATGTATATAAACATATATATATTCTCCAGAGGGAAATGCTGCACTATGGGGGAAAGGGACTCTTGAGCAGAGCAGGAGGGTTTGGATGGATTAGACCCAGCTACCACACCCCTCATGCCCTATGTTTAGTCCTAACTCACTGGCCCACACATTCAGAACGAGTATGAACCATGCAACCCAAAGAAAGGAAAATTTTACATCCAAATACCAGCTAAAACTCAGATTTGGAAAGTTCTGAGTAGGGCACGGTGCTGGTTTCTCTCACCTCTCCCACCAGAGTCTGTACAACTTTCCCTAAGTCTTTTGCAGCTCTACCAGCAGAAACCTTGTCATCTCCCCATCCGTCTGTCTCTGAGCCAACATCCAAATCCTTTCCTAACACTTGGCTACCTGAGAGAAAAGGCAAAGCCTGGGGCCACTGAAGCAGTCAGAGGTAATCCATCAGGTGATGCCTGACGCTGTGCTGGCAACAAACTCTCTCGCTGATCTTTGGTGAAACGGAGAAGGTCTTTTCTGGTTTTAGCCTCTATTCCATGCCCTGGTATTGCCACCAGAAGTTGTTACCTGCCTATCGTCACTACACCCCACACTTCATAACTCCCCGCGCTGAATCCTACCTCCCACTTCCCAGCCTGTCCCAGGATCAAATGCTGGAAAAAGCATTTGCCAGTCAGTTCAGGAAGTCTTTAAAAATTAAAAAAAAAAAAAAAAGAAGGAAAAGTTCAAGAATTTCAGACTTTTTCTACCCTCTCAGCACCTATATGTCTAGTTTGTTTCTTGTTTTTTATTTTTTCCCACTGGAAGCTGAAGACACAAACTCTTACTTATCTGGCAATGAGGCCTGTTCAACTCAGACACTGAACAATATCTGATTCTGAGAACTACAGATGAAATCCTGCAGAAAAATTTCACATGTTCACTTGAAAATTGTGAAATTTCAGCTTGATACTCAAAATTAAAAATATCTAAACCAGCGGCCGTATTCAGATTAAAAAAGCAGATTGTGACAGTGCACTAATAGGCAATTTAAAAATAGTAGTGTTGGCTTTAAACCTTGACTGGAAAATCAGTGAATAATCAGCAATGATATTTGTGAATAATCAGCAATTATATTTGTCTTCAGAATGTTTCATGTGTTAATATGTCAGATGAGTATGTCACTGTTAAAAATAATACAGTTGGGAACATAGTCTCCCTTGAAAAATTAATGTAAAAATTGCTTTTTTAAGTATAAAGAAAGGAGACCAGAGAAATTTTGTTAATTATCTCACAGCAATAGCAATTTATAAATTAATTTTATGCTGTGGTACAGCTGTAACATGGTTCCTGCCCCACGGGATTTACTCTTTGTAATCTGTCTGGAAAACTAATATAAATTATTGCCCAAAATTATGAAACAATTAACTGTAATCCCTAATGGCACATAACAGTTTTGTGGGCCAGGTTGGCACACAGCATCTGCCCTGCATGCACAGCAGGACATTCCCTGTCTCTACCTGAATACGTGGGAGAAGTGGCCACCACAACCCATGTCACCTTCATCCATGTTGACCCTGAGCTGAGCTGAGAGGAGAACAAGGGACCATTTACTGCTTCCTTCAGCCTTGAGCAGATCCAAGCAGATCCAGAGCAGGATCAGACCCCTCTATGTACGAGCAGAGCCCAGCTTGCTTTCCAAGGCACATTACAAAATCTTTAGAAGATCTGCAGGAAGCTGGGGCTGATGGAATTAGAGGGTTGTTGTAGGTGGGACATGAAAAAAACCCAGCGGTGAGACAAACCAGGGCTGGGTCAGCACACGGGGCACAGCTCTGCTGCTTCAACTCATCCAGGTATATTTGCCCAAAGGCAATTTCATCCTGTCTCTGCCTTGATGGAGGAGATATATAAGCTCTTCTCTCACTGCCCGCATCAACCGAGCCATAAGCACAGAAGGACCAGTCCTTCTCCCAACACTACAGCCCCATAACAGATCTTCTTATGCACCATGACACAGCAAAAAATTCCTTCCCTTCCCTCTCTACCCTACATCCTTCCTGCGTTGTTGATGGCAATAGGGAAAACTTTTCTTACCTCTTCTGAAGTATCTGAGGGACAGCAACAGCAAAAGATAGTCATGTTAATCTAAAAAAAGTATATCTATATATCCCAGAAGAGAGGAACGTAACAGTAAAGTGTCTTGCTGAGGAACGTAACAGTAAAATGTCTTACTGGGACCTTTAAAAAGCCTTCTCGTAGAACAATAGCAACCAATTGCAGAACAGTTGCAGCCCACATGTAGTCAGGACTTCATGTCATGGCACGTCCAAGGACTTCCCACTGCAAAGTGCTCCCTTGCCTAAATTGACAACATTTCTGCCTAAACGGAGAACATTTCAAGTTTGCAGCTTTCCTTTCGGCGACGCAATGGTGTCTACCAAGTCGGTTTCTCTTTTTCTGTAAATAAATTTGGGATTATCAAACAAATACTTTGCACTAGGTTTCCTCCCAGCACTCCCTCTTGATCCTTCTGGGACAGGCAGAGGCAGAGGACAATCCAAATTACTGCTGACACCAGGAGAATTGCGTCCAACCCTGGGGACAGCTGGGTAAAAAAATCACTTCCCACCGTGCTGAGCAAACGTCATCATGAAAATGTGGGGCTGTACCTTCGACAGGAGATTTTATTGTGCTAATAAACGTGGTGGATTAGGATTGGATGTTGATGTTTTAAGCAATGCTCACCTTCGATTTGCATGATTGCTTCCGTACTATGTTTGGCTGCTTTTCTTGAATGATGTGTCCCAGCAAGAAGATGATCCTGACATCTGACAGGATCTGACATTGTGTTTCAACACGTTGTCTCTCATCTCTGTGGGCTTAGACATTTTTTGTGCACAATTCTGATTCTAGCTGGCACATACTGATTGGTCTGTTTGTTATAGATTCTATTAAACTGGACAAAATTCAGCCTTCCCACTACAGACTAAGAGTAAACTGGGGGGGGGAGCTGTAGCACACCTGAACGGCTAAATTTGCTGTAGGTAGCAGTGCTAGAACTCAGGTCCTCCTTGAGACAAAAGAAAAGCTAGAGAGGTTGGTGTCTCCTTCTTAGCTCTCAAAGAAGCCTTTGATTTTTGGAGGACTTCTGTAATACACTTAGACAATCAGTTTCCAGCCAATAAAAGGCAGAAATATAGATTCATAAAAACTTTCTGCATCTCATAAAACAAAAAATGTAATTGCTAAATTTGAAATTCAGATCTTCCATGTACTCAGCTGAACGGAAATGGAGACTCCAAATTGCTTGTTATTAACCACAATGTGCTGGGCTGGTTTTGCTTTCCCCCCCCACCCCAAGCCCCTTTCTTGCTCCTGCTATGACATCTTTTCACTTTTTCATACCAGTCTTTCAACCAGGAATCCCAAGTCATAGTCAGATTCATTTTTCAGTTTCAGGTCTCCTGCACACTCTCTTACTCATATAAGATAGTGCAATTAATTTATTGCAGACTCACCACAGTTGTTTTATTCATCATCACTGTAAAGCTCCTGTGAAATATGCCCAGGAGAGGTAATATCATTTTAACAAAAACTGTCCTGATGAAAGAAAGCTGAGAACCCAGGGAGAAACAGTAAGCTTATATACCTAGAGTGTGTTTCTGAGATAATATTTCTTCCAATAAAATATTATTTCATATGATAATGAGTATCCAGCCTGTTCAGTGAAGAAGACACACAGTAAAGAGATGTGGATAAAGTCAGAGAGAAAAAACACCAAAGAGAAAAGACACCAGAAGCTACATAAGCTATGGCACATCCATTGAGATTCACTCTTACCTCACAAATGGGTGTGGGATGAAAATATAACTGTCTTGAAAGTGAGAGCATATCCAACAAAGAAATGATCACGGCTATATCATCGGGGATAAAATGCAGCTGTGGTGGATGTCAGAGAGAATAGTGCCCCTGTTCATGGAGAGAGTGAGAGCTCAGGGATAGCCTGAGGGTTTTGGATCCCCTCTTGGGAAGAGGATTGTCTGTCCACAGGGAAAAGGCAAATCTAGGTCCATTACAAAATCAGTAATTTGTAATGTCTTTTGGTCAGCTAAGGTGACTTGATGGGTACTGCCTACTCAGGATGCTATTTGCAGGGGGGGGAAAAAAAAGATAGATCAACCTTACAAATCAGCAGTCTGAGCAAGCTGCCATGAGGTTAGTGAGCCTTGTTCATGGATCCGACCTACATTTTGTTTTACTTTGATTGAGTTAAGATTGCTGGTAGAAACCTTGACACATGTAATTGGGTTTTATGAGCTGTAGGCATGCACCTAATTTGACTTTTACTATCTACAATGGTATGTGTGAGTCTAAATCATGGTCTACAACCTATCTCAAGGATTTCTTAATGCCAAGTTGAAGTGCTGAAATGGGCTCTCCTTTTTTTCTTTTTTTTCTTAATTTTTTTTCAGTCAATACCTGCAATCCTCTGAAGTTACATTAGCCTGGGCCATTGACAAGTAGCTGTCATTCTGCTTCCAGTCTATCTCTGTAGCCCATCAGTTTTTATTCTCCTTCTTTTTAATAGCTGTGCAGAACATGAACAGGGCCTGCATATTTAAAAAAAAATATAAAAATTAATAAAAAAAACAAGCTGAGATACAAAACTGGCCTGTCTCACTATGACATAGTGCCATGAGGTTCCCAGACTGCTATTAAGAAAATATAGCTCATAGTCGTAGTGCCCCTGCCCAGCTCTGCTTCATCTGCCAGGCGATGTTGAAATTGTGCCTTCCTGGCGCTGCCGTTATTTACCACAGTGGCATTGACTTCATGCGCTGCAGCCCTTTCCATTTGGGTTGCCTCAGCCAAGGTCATCATTGCGTAAAGCATGAGCCCGCAAATAGCAATTTCTTGCTATTTCTGAGGAGAATTACTAGTTCTGTTTGCATCAAGGACTGTGAGGAATCCCTGCTACACTTGGGACGTGGCAGAGCTGACTTAGTCAGAGTTTCTTGGATTAAGCAGTATGAAGAAAAAAAAAGAAAAGAGCTAGAAAGATGAGTCACTGCTGAGTGAAAATGTACTCTGTAGCTTCTCATGGAAACAAAGCTGTCTTAAAAATCATATGATGTGCCTCTATATAGACTTTTTCTATATATTGATATAGATGTGAGATTAGACACATACATATAAACACACAAAGAAAGATATCACGTAGGAACACACCCAGAAATTAATGTCTATAAACATGTAGCACCAAATTCTGAATGGAGGTGAGTGTATATACCTAGGACATAAAACCAAAATCTGCTGAAGGAATTGTTCAGTGTACCACCACATGTCTCTGTTGTGCCTACTTTGCAAGAAAAGTAATGCTTTAGGAAAATAAATTATCATGAAGAAATGATCCTCTGTGTAAGAGCTGAAGCACATCGGATCCAGCTTTTAAAGGTATTTCAATGCCCAGCTCTCGATGAAATCACAAACCAGATGTTCTGCTCATCTTCTGTCACATGCGCAGGGCAATGCAGAAACTCTGAGCCATTTCGGAAGTGTGAACTTCTGACTTCAGAGTAATGCATCTTTTCTTCATGATTTTACTTTGAATTTCCCCTTTCCAGGCAGTCAGATAAAACAAAATTACAGGGGGAAAAGAAAATGTCATCTGGATGAAAAATACTAATTCAAGATTTTGACTGGAAGGAGTATTCCTTTATTCTGCAAAATGGCATTGTAGGAACTCCTGTCAGCTGACAAGGTTGTGTTTACACATGAGAGTAACTGTCACAATTTTGACACTATCAAAACTACCTCTAAGTAAGCTTACAAGCTGGAGAGAACATCGATGAAAAGAGTAAGGTTGTTTGTCTTTTTTTCACTTTCTCAATACCTGGTTCATCATCTCTGATAATTTCTGGGACACATCCATCAATAAAACACAGATATTGCAGCCAATCCTTTCAGTGTTCACAGAAGTCCAACAGACATGAGAAAATATCTCATTTCTCCAGGTATTCTCTGAGTTGTCCTTTTCTTGTACTGGGCATTTGTCTCAGGTACAGGGTATACACAAGAGAAGAGTTTATCTTTATTCCCAGGCTGATTTAGGGACTGCAATGTCTGTCTCCAACCATCCTACCTGGAAAATATCCTACCTGGAAAATATCCTGCCTCCACATTGCATAAGGGAGCAACGTGGCTGTTGATCAAGATGCCTAAATAACCTTCATCCTGCAACTAATTACCATCTATAACAAGAAATAAACATTGATGTTCTTTTTCCTGATGGAGCTAAATATGTTCAATAATTGATTCCAACTGAAGAGGTCGGTGGTTGGATATTTCTTATGGTTGTTATTTTGGGTGTTTTGACTCAGAAGGTACAAGGTGAAAAAGGAGCAAAAAAAACTATCGGACCTCCAGCGTGATTTGCTTTCTCCTGCTTTGCTATGTCTAATTAAGGTTTTACAAGATGCTGCAAGCCCTGGTCTCTCTCCACCCCCTGAGAAATCCCTCCTGCATGGTCACCACATGACAAAGAGACACCCCCATATAAAACACAGCTGCAAACTATACAGACAATTTACAGGTCTCCGAGATCATATTTACGCAGAGGTCCTGCAGCAGGGAGATTCTGAATGTCGGACCCTGTTGGTGGAATGTCATTAATCAGAGCATAATGGACAGGAAGGTGGGTGGCTGCTGATAGTTTTGGCTCATTTAAGACAGTTTTGGAAGGCTGCCAGTTTGTGTGGAGAAATTTTTGAAATGTTTTAAACAATACCTTCTTTACAATGTTATAAAATACAAGGGTGGCTCGAGCGGGTTTCAAACTGGCTCCCAGCCAGTAAAACCTCAGGATTCCAGTCAGCTGTAACCTGGACTCAAGTGTGTGTCTGGGGTGGCTGAGGTCACTGGCACCCCTTGCATGCTCCCTCATGTTTGTGCACCACCATAAAGTAGACAATGTCCACGGTGCTTGAGCTTGCACTAAACCTTAAGAGTTTGTGCTAGACCTTAAAGCCTCTAGTTCATCTCTTCATGGCTTTGCTACTGCAACTATTTCCCCTTTATAGTTCATGGAGATCTCCTTCCCTTCAAGCAAAGACATCATGTTGTGTAATACTGAAATAAAATAGTGCATTGATGATCAGATAGGGCTGAATTTTCCATCATATTTCAGGTTGGAGTCCAAAATCTGGCTTGTCACAAAGGGAAATGTCATGAAGAACAAACATAAGGGAGATAAAGAGGATAACGCTGCACAATGCTCCAATAATGTGCAAAAAAGAGCTTTAACCTGAATGAGAATCAGGTCTGCAGTCATCTTAGTTAAAAATTAATTAATGGGTTTGGGTTCATGCTTTGTTTGCTTCTTCTTTGCCTTCCAGTGTCTTGTACCCATCAGCTTCTTAGACATCTGACCTGGTTCGATGGGAAAAATGGAAGAGGGTAGGCAGGACCATCTCACCTCCAGTTCCCTCCTCTCACAGGCAGCCGTGCCCTGTATGTCCCACACACATCTGTGTCCACTCCCACCCTACCCAGCTCTTGATTCCAACAACTTCTGAACCAGGGCTGTCACTCACAGGCACTGGTGGAAATCACGGTACCACATGTACAGAAACAAGGCTACAACCAGAATCGGATGGTTTGTAAATAATTATTGGGCTTGTTTATGTTGGGAACCACTTGACCGTACAAAAAAGTGATTTAATTGTATTCATATGAACAAATGCCGTAAGTCACAGACCAGGCTCTTTATTCTTGTCCACAGGAGGTAGTCACACTTTCATTAAAATTAGGGAAACTTTTCTGTGCTCTCTTGAGAGCTGTAACACTGAAGTCTTTCAGCTTTTTTTCAGAGTAAAAGTTTCCCATGCTGGTAAAAGTGATATTATTTCATTTTATTAATTTAATATTTTTTGTTTTAATCTTATTTTAGTAAAATATCATCCTGATTTTTTTATTATTATTATTTTTGTTAACAGAAAATGATTTCATTTCCAAATGAGACGCAGTTCAGAAGGCTTTATTTATAGGAAAGTAAAACCTAAACCTGAAGCTATCTTTTCCTCCCTTCTATGTTTCCATAAACACGATTTCTCCCAATAGAAAAAACACTAGAAGTAACTTGTCATAATATCATTCATCAAAAGGAGTCTGATAATCCTAGACATTTGAAGCCACGTTTGCAAGCAAAACACACTAAATGGAAACAGAACACTCTCAGAATTAACCAGTTTGCATTTTTATTCTTCTTATGTTTAAAGAAAAAAAAGGCTGTGATATTGTAAGCTCTTGGTACATTATGATGCCTTCTTTGTACAGTAAATCTAGAGCAAAATAATTAACTAGGAAAGCACAACGCTGTCATTCCAGCCTCACCTATGTGACACTAACATAAGAGAAAATTCCACATCTGGAGAAGCAGTTTCGTTTCTCCTCAAGACAGAACCAGCCTCCTGAATAAGCTCATCTTCTTGCCAACGCCCTCCTCCTTTCTTCATGTGACTGTAGTGGATGGTGTATTGCATAAGCACATGGCATATGCCAGGGACACACTTTCTCTTTTCAGCAGATGTTGATTGATCCGTGAAATAAAACCTGCTGTAATCAAAGAAGCTAAAAGTCATCAGCCATCAAAATGGGGAGGCTGAGGGAACTGGGGTTGTTTAGCCTGGAGAAAAGGAGGCTGAGGGGAGACCTTCTCACTGTCTACAACTATCTCCAAGGAGGTTGCAGAGAGGCAGGTGTGTGTCTCCTCCTAAGTAACTAGTGATAGAACAACAGGAAATGGCCTCAAGTTGCACCAAGGGAGGTTCAGACTGAATGTCAAGAAAAATTCCTTCACTGGAAGGGTTCTCAGGCACTGGAACAGGCTGCCCAGGGAGGGGGTTGAGTCCCCATCCCTGGAGGGATTTAAAAGACGGGTCAATGAGGTGCTTAGAGATCTGGTTTAGTGGTGGTCAGGTATGGTTGGACTTGATGATACCAAAGATCTTTTCCAACCAAATGATTCTATGATTCTATGATCCTCCTCCAAGCACTAGGTTTTAGTTTTGATAATTTTGTAGGGCTTGAGTACTTACAACATTTGCTCTTTCCAACTACTTACTGTGCCATTTTCAGAAGGTTATTTTGCACACTCGCTTTTCCTACACAAACCTCAGGAGCAAAGCACCATTCTTTTAGGTCTCTCTTTCACAAAAAGTCATCATGCAAGTTAAGGGTTTAAAACTTCTTGGAGGTCTAAAGAAAAAGAAAAAGGGCAGTAGAAAAGAAGGGGGGTCGCTAGGAATGTCTCTGGTGACCAGCTCGGTACAGCTGCACTCCTGTTGCCCAGCCAAATGCCTTAAAATCCAGACATTACCCTGAAATCTGCATTTCTCTTCAGCTTTAAAATTGCCAAGGCACTTTTCCTGATCTACCTACAGTCTATCACAGCCCTCAGAGCCTCATGCTCACTCCATCAGCTTTGCAATGCCTCCTGCACGTCTCTGAACTTATAAAGTCTTTTTGTTAATAAAAATTATACTGTGATTATATAGTAGCTTAAAAAGCAGTAACATTAGAAGTCTTTTCAATATTCCCATAATACTAAAATAAAATATATGTTATTTTGAATTCCCAGAAATATAATCTTTTCTTGGAAGTAAACTCATGGTATATAATCACATGCTCCTCCCTGTTGGTGAATGCGCTCCCACCTCTGATTCACATTTATGTTGTAAGTGGCTTTTAATGACAGAACAGGGGAATATATTGTGGTTTCACACATACACAGATTTTACGGTCACTTATTCCTAACTAGGAGATAGAGAGACATAGCAGAGAAGTCTTTTTTTCTTCCAAGGTACTTCATCTCTGAGTACAGTAGGTGGTTCCCTGTATTGTAATGTAATATCGTAGAACCAGTTTTATATCGTGAAGGAGAAAGATAAAACAAATAATCCCAGGGGCTAGATGATGGGAAATTGTTTTAGGAGAATTAATTTCAGTCCTAATACCTGTGATTTGGGTTAAGTGAACACTTGGTTTATTACCTCACCACAATAATTCATCGAATGACCTCTCTTTCACTTCTCAGTGGGCCTGAATGCTGTGATGTTACCTCATTTTAGTGTGTGTGTGAGTGTATAATCAACAAGCTGGTTTATTAGCAAATTAGCCTGTATGTTCCTGAGAGCAGGAAAGGGGAATGCTCCCACCCTTTGGTGCTTCCCATCCCTTACATTGTGCTGGGCAAATCCTTCTGCCCTGGCATGGACATCACCAGAGAGCAAGGCAGCCCAGCAGGTAGCTGTCAATGAGTGGTTGGAGATGGTAATAGATGTTTGGAAGACTACCTTGATCAGCCATATTGTAGATACCTTAAATTCAAAGAAGTAAACACTATGTTAGTTGGAAGCCTAGCTCAGACTTGAAATACTCATGTCTTTATTCTGTCTCTCCCTATGCTGATGTGTGAGAGGTAGTGACTTAAATGGATAATCTATTTCCTATCAGGCTGTAAGGGCTGGTTTTTTACGTAGAGTTTTTGCACATCTAATGCCTTATTTTGGCAAGTCCTGCTTTCTGTAGTAGCATCAGCTCATTTCAGCCAGGGGATGAGTAATACAGAAGCAATGCAAGAAAATAAGGGTCAATAACAAGCTATTAGAAGCACAGAGCAGATAATCAATGAGCAGACAAGAAAGCTGGACTTTCCAAATAGTAATCCCACTTGATTCCCACTCCCCTTAGTGAGTCTTTTCAATGGCTCTACATAATTTAGATAACGATGTTTTCACTTGGTTTGTTAAGAAGTTGAAGTGTATTCAGGAGTGTGCAAAGGTGGCTGGGACACAGGGATACTATGTGAGGACTATGTTTGTGCAAACATCTAGATTTGGACATTACTTCTTGTGTATTTTAGTTTTCCAACTTGACACAGAGGTGTTCAACCTTTCTGCTGTTCGTTAAAGTAAATGACTAGTCAATGGACTTAAGTAAATGACAAGTGTTAGGTGGATATTGAAGTGCTTTACGTGTGCAAGCTCACTGACTAAACTTTAGCCTTATTACATGCCTCATTTTACACAGCCAACTTTGTAAAGATTGGTCTAAATATATTTTTGAGTCACTTAAGTCTCATCTTTCCATGCCCTCCCTGACATTACTATTTTACAGGAATTTGCCTTTAAAAAGGCAATGAAAAACGTATTTTTGAAGTAAACACTGCCTAATTTGGCACTGCTTTTGATTGGCATTTCAGATTTTCTTTTCTTTTCTTTTCTTTTTTTTTTTTTTTTTTTTTTTTTTTTTTAAACCAGGATATTAGTAGCTCCTTTACAAGCTGCAAAAATAAACAAGAAAAAGTAAATGCAAGCCTTTGTTTGGGAATTTTTTCCTCTTTTTTCTTTGGGTTTCCATCTGAATGTATTCGGCTGTCTGGGGTGAATCAAGGCTGATCCTGGTGCAAAACTATTCTCCAACAGATAGCCAAGCTGCTTGAACAAATGGTTCGTGTTAGCTAGAGAAAGACACTGAATTTAAACCATGTGCTTCTGGGTCTTGTGGTTTCAAATTGAACCACAAACACTCAGGCAAGCTGTCAGTCTCTATTCACAATTTTAACCAACCTTGCAGAAAAAAAGGGGGGGTCTTTGCCCACCAATCATGTTTTTAACCCTTATGTGATTAGTGGGGTGGCTTTAATGCTTTGCATTAGAGCGTCGTGCCATTTCTTAGAAGAAGAAATAAGTAGACTGATGGCTTGGGAAAGAAACAGAAACCAACATTTGATGCAATGAGGATGAAAATAAAGATGTTTAGAATCCTACAAGGTAGGGTTTGAAGGGATCTCAGGAAATCATCCAGTCCAAAACCTTTCCAAGAGGCAAGATCATTCAGAACTAAGCCATCCCTGGCAGGTGTCGAACTCATTCCATGGGAGCCCTAGCAGAGCAGTTTGAACAGCTCTTTTACAGAAGATCTAATTTATAAAATCTAGATTTTTGCCATTCTCAGCAGCTGTGAAAGTGCTACTGTAGCAGAAAGTCACCTGTGAGAGCAAGCCTGGGATATTCTGCATCAGAGGAATGTGCTACTACCCCCTGAGCTAAAGAAATAACCATTGTGGATGTGGGCTGTGTTCACTGCTCTGGACCAGAACATTAACATATGGGGTTTTGAAGCTAATGTCCACTTGTTTAGATCACACAACAGTGAGCTTAGAGGCTGCCATAGCCTTTACTCCTTCCATTCCCATAGCTTTGTCAAAACAAGTCCAAGTCAGAGCAGCACCTAACAGAGTACGCACAATCCCAGCCTTTGAGACAGCTATGCCAAGAAATCCAAGAGAGACATCTAAGAGAAGATGCCTGTGTATGTTGGAGGACATTATGCAAGGCAGCTATTTGCAGGTTCCTTCTGGTTTTTTTTCCAACGTGTAGGTGAGTTACGTGCAAGGAAAGAACTGCTTGTTCAGGAACTGAAGCTGCTGGGGAAAACACATGGGGACAAGCTGCATTTACGTTCCAGGAATCACGCTGGGTAAAACCCTGCTGCAGAGAGTTCAGACACACCTGGTTGCAAGCCCAAAATGGAAATGTGCAAAGGTTGAATATTTTGTGAGGACATGTTCTATAACAGCATTGTTTGGGGGGCTAAAAAAAAAAGTCCCCACTGTAAGGCCTTCGTAAATCTATATCTCCCACCTCAGCACTCTTGAAATACCATAGGAATGTTTGTCTCTTAAAGCACTGTATCGTATCTGGGACTGCTTAGAGGGCTCAGGGCTGAAGAAGGGAAGAAGAGGTAAGGGTTAGAATTTGTAATTTTAGATCTCATTAGTGGTTTACATGTTAAAATGAGTTGCAATCTCCTTCCCCCTCGCTCTTTATTTCCCTACCTACACAATCAGATATTATGATTGAGATCTTCTCAGGAATCTTACTAAAGTTGTCATGAATCAGTTTATAGGTAAAGTCTTCTCATGCTTTCCTTTTCATTTCAAAATAAAAAGCAATTTTTTTTTTTATTTGGAAAAAGTCCCAATGCAAATTTTATCCAATTTCACTACAGTGGAACAGAACTGATCTCAGCAGCTGAGGATTTACTCGAGTATTGAATGGAAGAAATAATGTCAGTGTAAACTGATAGTTTTAAGTATTGGTGAAGATATGAGACCAGCTCCTATGTTGTAAGAAACTTAAGCAATTGAGCCTATTGAGGGTGAGCAGAATTCAGTATATTGGCCAGATAAGTATGTTTGGAAGAAACTAAAATTACTGGCTTGCCATCCAATCTGCTTACTGGACAATGTTGCCCTTGTTGAAGAGGTTACTCCCATTACTACTTTTTCAGAGGAGACAACCTTAAGGAATTACTCTTTATTATATTGATTTCTTATAGCACAGCTGTTATAGACCTTGGGACAAGTCTGTAGCAGATCCCACTTTGCACCTTCCAAGGAATTCCTGGAGATCCTGTGCCCTCCTTGTGCATCCACCTTCTTCCAGGGATGTAAATAGGAAGAGTGTCTTGGGAGGAAAAGAGCGGGACCAAATTCCATCATATTTCTGATACCACCTCAAGGTTTTTCACCAACAGTGCTGACACCTTAGTACCAGTCAAAGGGAGGAGAATGGGAACTGCTTTTATTCAGGATGATAGAAGAATATTACTCACCTTCTCACAGCACATGGTACATCTCCTTTACAGATATTTAGTGACCTTCCATCATTAACTGATTCTGAGGGCTGTCTGCTCAGGGTTTCAACCCATTTGGTTTAGCTCACGCTCCTCCCTTCATTTGCATTCCTTCAATTTCTAATTTGGAGAACTTTGGTGAATCCAAACTCAACTTTCTGCAACCAAATATAATTCTGGATTAACAGTCCTGCTGTCCAGAGCTGCCTCAGACCGATACTGCTATAAATGAGTGCCATAACTCTTTAAAAAACAACCTTTTCCAACATTTCATGAAGGTTACATGATCCCCTACTTAATATGCACATGAACTGGGATGCCACAAACTTCCCTGGGGCTTCCTGAGGGCTGAAATAAAACTTAATTATAACAATTGGTTAGTCAGACTGCTAAAACTTTTGTTTCACATATACTTTTTTATTCCCTCTTCTCCATCTTTTCCCATTTGCCAAAACCTCCTGAAGAGAAAATAGAGATTATTTTACTTTTTACCTTAAAGGGCTCCTTGTGTGCATTTGCCTTATTAAATAACTGCCAGAATATCTAATATTCCATGGACAGCACTGATGAAAATGAAGCATAACATTGGTCAAATGAGTAAGTTTCATGTACAGCATTGTCCCTAATTTGGTCTCTGGCCAATGAAAATTCTGTACCATGCATCTGCTGGCTATAGATGAGTCTTTGCATTTAAAAGGGTCTTAGAAAAAACAGGACTTTCTCTTTTTTTTTTTTTGTCACTATCATTTTGAGCATAATCATAACCCATTCATTTATGCCTCGCTGAGCTTTTTGTCAGCCAAACTTCAGTCATCTTTCATCTGCCCCTGCATAGGGCTGTCTTCTTTCTTTCCTTGATGCTGTTATTTTTGCCAGTCATGGACAGAGAAACTAGCCCACGTTGGGTACAGCAGAGCTAAGTTCAGCAACAGATATTATTACCGATCACAACTGCCTCTAACCCTTCCCAGTTCAGAAATGGTGAAGGGAAATGTATTTATTACTATCTACAATAAGTCTGTAAGTCTAAGGAGGAAATATGGAACTTCAGGGTCTTCAAAGCAGCCAGTGAAATAATCCAAAATGCCTCTGTGCATCTGGCTGAAATGCACTCTACAGCTTGATGCATCATTAAGTTCTCTTTTAATGATTTAAAGGGGAAAAGGCCTTTTGCTGGATTTCCACAGAAGGTTAATTTTCCTTTTTCTGGCAGATCTGCAAGGCCCTTAATGGCAGATGGAAGGAAACGGTGCTACCTTTCTACACAGACTTTTCTGTAGTTAGACCACTAATGTGAGGACCACCATATTCTTATGTTTTACCTATAAGAAATTAAACACCAGCCATTAATACGTTACCTACTGACGGCAGCTCAATTCCTTTCCTGTAGGTTTGCCAGTTGTTAAACTAGGAGGTTCCATTCCCTGACTTTACACAGGGATTTCTTCCTCCATGGTAAAACATCGCCTACCTGAGGCACCAGGATCTTGTTCAGCATTTCGATCCAGAAACAGCAAACACAATCTAGCTGTGGCAAGCAGGGGGAAAACTGGAATGCCAAGGGCAGGCTGGGAATCCAAACCACGATCCGCTGGAAATAAGTCCGGTTCCTGAAGAAGCCAAGAATTTCCACCCTGTTTGTTTGAAAAGATTTCACTTGTCTGTGCATACGGACAGGCTTGAATATAGAGCTCCAGTCCTCTTAACAGCCTCCCTGCAAATCATGTTAAACTTCATCCCGCATATGGATCAGGAGTTTAAAACAGTTTTTCTCCAAGTCCATCACTGTTAGGACAGTGAGCTGGATTGCTTTCAGGCTTTAAGACATTATTTCTGGTAATTAGGTTTGTAATTCCATTCAGAGATGGGGATATCAAAAAGCTTGTAGAAGCTGGAACAATTATAATGTTCTATTAAATGAGAAGACATCTCCAAGCCTTTTCAACAGTCCTCTGTGTTCCAAAATGTTTTCATTTACTGTCATTTGTCTTTACCTCATTCTACAGTTGCTCTCACACAGCCAGGAACCTTGTACCTCAGACAAGTGGCCCATCTCTCCTTTTTTCCATCTTTTTTCCTCTTCAGTTTCTACATGAATCCACACCATTTTGCAGAACTTGTCTCATACTTGCAGCCATCTAGTACATATGAGATTTAAACCAGGTCTCTAGGTTTTTTTTTAGAGCAGTGGTGGAATGAATTAATCATTCAGAAGAAAATGACCCATTAAAAGAAAATTGGATGTACAACTGGGAATAATTCATCTGTACATATTTGTCATCATTGCACATTAATACTCATATCAACATGCTGAGTGGGGCTGGTATTTAATTATTTACATTAAATACTTAAATTAACACACCAGAGTCACAGAGGCTGTTCAGTACAGTAAAAAGGATTGAGGATTTGAACCAAACATTTCAGTAAACTGTTTAAGACTAAATTAATCAAGAATATACTTTGAGATCCATGGCTGAAATTTGGTATTCTTTTGAAAAGTTTTAATTAGTCAAAACGATAGTAATTATAACTATATCTATTTAATAATTTATATAATGATTGTGAACTTTATTCCTGTAAAAATAATTGAGACAACATTTCTGTCAGAGCTAAATGGGATATCTACAAATGAAGAAAGATGGAAAAACGTGTTTTAATAAATTTTGATCTTGCAGGAAATTTATGCATCAAAAAAATTTACTGAGAGACCCAAATTGTTTCAGAAAGATTGGAAATATGGATGTGACACATTTTACTGCACTCTGAGTAATTTCCCATGGAAAAAAATGAGTGTTTGTTTAACTTAAAAATAATGTATTTTGTTATCCTTGATTGCTGGAAAGAAAGTCAGCTATTGGACTGGTAGAGAACCACACAGCCTAGCTGGAGACTACAAAGGGGAATTTAACAAATGGACAGGGGCTTTATTTCTAAAATATAAATTCCTGGAATAATCTGGTGAGGTTTAGCAGGCTGTAGCAAAACTAAAGCAAGCAAAATATCAAATAGGATCAAATATGTTGTTGGAATCAAGAAATCTGCTTTGAGTATCTCTTACCACAAAGATTGTGGGTTCCCTATGTATTTCTTTATGTAAAAAGTCCTTTGCAGAGGAACTTTTTCAAGGATGGCACAAAACTGAAAGCCATCTCCAGGACAACAAAATATCTTGCTATTATCTCGATCTGGGTTTCAAGTGGACAGGATTCAAATTGCATACAGAGAGATAAAAAGAATTCCTCATATTTTGAAAAAGACACAAACAAAACATGAGACAAAAATAAGATAAAAAGAGATTCTGAGATGGCAGCTATTTTAGGAAAAAAGCATTTTAGCAAAGGTTAGGTAGGGTAGAGAGAAATGTTCAGAGCCAGGTGTGAAAATGTCACTTTTCATTGTTGAATGAAAGCCTACCTCTTCCCTCCCTAGGCTAAAATTGCTCAGCAATTCTTGCAAAGAGTTAGTGATGGGCCTTACCCAAAATTCCAGCTATCAACTCCTGTGAGCATTCAGAGGGCAAAGAGAAGTGAGACTCCACTCAATTTCATCCTCACAAATAGTCCCTTTCCTACAGGATTTCCACCAAACCAGGCAGCACAATTACAATATAAAACTTTATTTCCAGCTCTATGTAGACTGAATTACTTTCTTTCTTTGCAGAGCCTCCTGCCTCTTGGCTACTGGTGTATTTTGATTATAAATTATTTTGGACTGACATCTTCTCTAGATGTATACATACATACACACACACACACAAATCTAGATAGATGTGCTTATATTTTTATGTGCACTGCCAGCAGTCCTTCAGTTTTGATTAAGCTTGTAAATGCAACTCTATTCTACTAAAAATTAAATCCTGAATATAAATAATCTCCAAACTGAACCTGTCTGCTCCAGATTCAACATGGAGATGACAAAATTAGGAAATAACAGGATCCATTCACAGCTTTGAAGATTAGCTTTCCACGTGATGTGCTAGGGAGCTCAGAATTTATATAGTGGTACCTCTGGTGCAACACTTCCTTGCAGATGGCAATGGGAGAATGAATCCCTTTAATCTGGGTGAGAAATGAAGATCCAAACCCAGAATGATTGATTCTGAGTGGATTTTAGGAGTCAAAAATGAAAGTGGCTGTGCAGTGTGAAAAAATTACATTTATATACTCTACCCAGAGATTTTTTAATTTTTTTTTTCCACTACGGAACTGCTTAAGTTTACTTTTTTTTTTTTTTAACTGCAGCCATGGGAAGCATTTTAGGACATTTTGTACACCTGCTAGCTCCATTTCATTTGTTTAAACACATTTTATAACTGCAGTTTATATATTTTTCCAAGAAAATAAAAATGCTAAAAATATAATGTGGTGTTTGGGAGAATGTAGGTGGGGGATTGGAAGGAACAAGAGGGCCTCATCTTGGCATATGTTCCACTTCATGCCAACTGCAGCACATTCATCATTAACCTACGGGGTGGGGATCACCTCTGTACACTCATTCTCATTCACACACACATTTCCCCTTTGCACCAAAGACCAAAATCATATATAGGACACAATAGACCTATTGGGCATGGGTGCTGCTTTATTGCTAATTAGGGTGTTTGCTTCGTGAAGGTGTTACTGCTATTAGCCTTGAAGCAATTTTCTGCTCCATTGGTAGGATATGCCTCAAGCTTTTGGTGCAGTCATTGTTTTGGAGCACAGCCAGCAAGAAAGGGTTTCTATACATTAAATGTTGCAGTATTCAACCTATGGAAAAGTCTTTTCAGGGAGACACAACAGGAGCTCGGAGAAGATCTTGTGATTATTTTTTAACTGTCGCTGTGTTTATCAGTGTCTGTGGTTGAAGCAGTGTTTTGTTGCCCAGCTAGCATACAGTGTATGTTGTTACTCTTGACAAGCAAACGAGAAAAAATATGATTTAGTCCTGGACCTTCTCCTCTTCTTGAGAAACAGAGTTTGAAAAGATATTTTTCAGAAATGCTGGCACTTCCTAGTAGCTAATGTGATGTGTTTATCCAAAGCCTTTTATCTGATTATAGAAATACAGAAGAGCAAAGGAGCTTTGGATCCTTTGTCAAGTCCCCTGTTGTCACAAGGAGCACATTATTTTTCACAAATTTCATTTCAACAATGCAATGCTTATGACTTGGTTCCAGACTTATCATCTCTGTTTTACAAAGGGAAGAACACTGAGAATCACCACTGAAGTACCTTGTTTAAGGTATTGAAATGAACCATTATAAGTCTTGGTAGAAAGAGACACATCACCTCTCCACCCTCTGTCTGCTGGTCTAAGCAGCATCCACGCTAGACTGGCAATAAATAATGAACCTGTTTCTGTTCTAAGCTCTAGCAAAGAGAATGGTTGGAGTTACTTGAAGTTTCATGGACCATCATGGACCTACCTATCTTTCAAAATGAAAAAGCTTCCTGACCACTGCATCTGTGACTTAAACAATTACATCATCTCACCACAGAACATGTTCCCTGGCACAAAGAGATCTTTTTCCTTCTGAGGGAGTTGGTGTTCTTCGACTCAAGCTCTTGACTAACCTAGCCAGCATGATTCAGATCTGCCAAACGACACATTAGCATAATACATAAAGAGAGGGAGTCTCCATTCCCAACTAACACTGATTTAGCTTGGCATTAAGTATTCCCTCCCTTAAGCTCCCTTCCCCCAGTAAAAGAAATTCATGACCTTTGATTTTCTTTTCAGTTTTCACCCTCCACAATACATGTGCTCTTCTCATACTGACCCTCCTCTTTCCTGTGAATGATGGGAGAGGTCTCTCACCTCCTAACCCAGTCACACCTGAGTCCTCTTCTCCTGACTCCTAATGCCACTAAGGTGAGAGATAATTAAATAAATAAAAAGGAACCCAAACCAAACAACAGCATGTTTTGCCTTCTATATTTGAAGAGGAAAAAGAATCGCCTCAAGACAAGAAGACTCCCTTACGGCCAAGACGACTGACAAATTCTTGTGGTTTTCTCCAAAAGTCAAACCAAAATCCAACCGCCAGCCAAGCTGAGTTCTGGCAATCTTGCATTGCCTGGAAATGAGCGCAATCGTATCCTAATAGCTATTTGGATAATTGTCCATATGAGTGATCTGCCAACCAATGTTGGAAACAAGTCTTTATTACAAATATAGCATGAAGTCTAATCTGGAATACATTAAAATGTTATTTCTGTAGCTGCCTTTTCCCGAACTTTAAATAATGGCTAAACCATTTATCAGCTTTTGAGGAGAAAGGTTGCGTATACTGTAGTTTTAGAGCAGAGATTAAAAAAAAAAAAAAGCTTCAATTAAAAATATTCTCTACATAAACTCTGTAATTTCTGGTCCCCTATACATTTCTTAAAAATTATTACAAAGCCATTTTAGATTTGCTGAAAGGGGCATGGTATGAACATAATCTAAGAACCAAACTGTCTTTCTAGGCACCTGCTAGAGGTCTTTACTGGTATCACTAGAAGTAGCAAGTGATCAAAGCAGCCAGACACAGTCAGGTTTTGTAGACTGTGTGTAAATAACACGTAACACTTAATAAGACATGCCTGAACAATCCACTCTGCCCAGCCCGTCAGCAATGTAACATGACTGTGCACTAAGGTGATGGCCTTTGTATAAGGAGCATCACTATTGCTTTGTTATCTACTTGACTTGTACATAGTTCAGGAAGCTACTTTATCTTTAGGTTTTATTTGTTTCCTACAGGGCTTCTCTGTCTTGGAGAACATGTTTGGACTAGATGATCTTTAAAGGTCCCTTCCAACCCAAGCCATTCTGATTCTATGATCTTTGTGTCCATCTTCTGAAGATAATATCTCAGCTGGGGCTGAGTCATTCCCTAGAAATATTTGTCTTTCCCAAGGCACTGCTGAGATGGTCTAGGTGTAAGAACATTCCCTAGGAGAAAAACATTTCCCTGGAGCAAATACCAAAATAGGCTTTTCATACATAAATCTGAATGGCACCTTGGGCATCAGAACCTTTTAGAACACCATAGCAGGTCTAGACTTTTTTAAATTGGTGTGTTCTCCTGTAGTTCAAGAAAAGTATTCTGTGTTTGATGGATGTGCTGATGTGATGATATTTCAGTCCCTCCATTTCTCTGCCTTCTTTTTTTTTTTCTTCTTGTTATATCTATTAAAATGATTTATGACTTTTTCATTGTTCTGGCTGGAGCTTGGCCAACTCTTGAGATCAAAATCCCAAAAAATTCTCCTCAACAAAACATCAGGATGACCAGAATGAAACAGGACCTGTGGAAAAGATTTGAATGGTGGGAAAGGAAATAACCCCATCTCCATGGAAATGCATTCACGTTTTCCAGTTACCCCTGAACAAATGAAGTTTGTGTTCTCTAATTCCTAGACTTCAATTTCAAGCACACCTAGCCTTAAAGTACCTGGCAATACTGTTAAAAACATCAAGGTTTCTCTGAGCAGCATTGCAGTTTCACAGCAATGTTGCTTCCTTTTTTTTTTCTTTTGTTTTTACTTTTTTTCCCAGGAAATCGCCATCCAGTTCTTTAGAAAATGTCTGCAAAACACACACAATCCACAAGGTGCTTATTAGAATTAGCTGTGGCGGCTAAATTTCTACTCTAGTGTTGCAAGTCCTCCTAATTCCCTAAGAATCGCTATAGTAGTCAGTAATACTTAACAAGCCTCATGTGTGTGACATTACTAAAAATATACTTAAAGCTTTCAAGCTTGAATTTACAGAAGATGAGCATCCAGCCAAGTATTTCACTCAGTTTCTCCTTCACAAGACTTTACTGTCTCTCCTCGGCAGTCGTGGCGCAGGAAGACACCATGCTGTTTGAATTTTGCATGTACAGCTGAAACAAACTCAACATCTGCCCTGGACTGTTGTAGGCTTGGGACTGTTTTCAGAACATGTAATGTTCTATAAAAAAAGAGGAAGGCAGGATGCTTTGTATCCCATGTCGTTGCACACACAGTCACAGTTGTAGACGTTTTGAGGCTCCATGGCATTGCCGGTGTATATTGGTAGCTAAACTCCAGGCTGGGATCAGAGTGAACTCGCAGGTTTCGTCTGGTAGGATTATTCCTGACTTTCAGCAGGCTATGGAAATAAATATAATCAATTCTCAGAGCATCTACGGTGGAGGTTTGTTATTTCAGCGTGTTGTCTCTGAACCAGGATCAACTCTTACTGGGTTCAGCCTGAATAATTATTGCTATTAGCAGTATGTATTAATTTTGATTGCTCATGGCTATAAGATCTGGGGAGATCTTATAGCAGCCTTCCCATACCTGAAGGGGGCCTACAAGAAAGCTGGGGAAGGACTTTTCATAAGGGCAGTTAATGACAAAACAAGGGGAAATGGGTTTAAACTGGAAGAGGAGAGGTTTAGATGAGATATTAGGAAGAAGTTCTTCACTGTGAGGGTGGTCAGACACTGGAACAGGTTGCCCAAGGAAGTTGTGGATGCCCCCTCCCTGGAAGTGTTTAAGGCCAGGTTGGATGAGGCTTTGAGCAACCTGGTCTAGTGGAAGGTGTCCCTGCTGATGGCAGGGGGGTTGGAACTGGATGAGCTTTAAGGTCCCTTCCAATCCAAACCATTCTATGATTCTATAAAGACATGGGTGCTGCTTTGTTGTATTGTTTTGTTCCTTTAGCGTAAACTAAGAGATCTCATTTTAATGTTCTCAGTCTCCCACGAAAGAGTCTCCTTTGCACAACTAGTCCACATTCCCCACTTCTCAGCTAGCACCTTTCTTTCTCAAAGCCATCAACCTTCCCAAGACTCATTTACAAGAGGAAAGGAAAAAAAAAAATGAGTTTCAGAACCTGGGAGGTGAGGTAGCTCTTTATTATTTCCTTATAGAGGTGAATTGGTACCTGCAATTTTTTTTTAGGGAAATTCCTACAGATGCCTGGAAGATTGAGCCCACATGTCGAGCTTTCCCATGGCCTCATGCAGACGTGCAGCCCTCACCCTGAGCTGCCTCCTGGTCTGACACAGCGCAGAGCTGTCGGCAACCGCCCCGGGGACCCAGCAGCCGCACGGGCCGGTGGCTCAGGCTGCAGAGAGACTCGGTGCTAAACACACGAGTGGGGTTTGTCAGCTTCTCTGGCAGTTTTCAGTCCTCTTGTGCTGGCTGGTTCTGGCTGGCCCTCCTCCTGTAAGTAAACCCCCAGAGCCCTCACATGTAGGGACACCAAAGCAGTGAAATGAATGATTTTCCTTTTTCTGGTCTTTGGTCAGGAGTGCAGAAGGTTTTGTCCCCTGTGTCCCCTTCTCTCTCGGCACTCCCCTCCAAGAGAATGAACTTATAAACAGAGGAAAGATGTTTCACAAACCAGCCCAGAGCCCCTTTTGCTGACCAAAAGCTGGAAGGTTTTGTATCCCTTTTTCTACTCCCCAGCACCTTTTGTTCCCAAATCTGTTTATTTTAATGTTTCTGTACAAAATTAATGATTGTGAAAAATAAGGGATCACTAGAACAACTTGCTGGAGCCAGGACTGGTGGAGTAGACTCTGTACAGGGTTATTTCTTAAGCAGCTTTGCCTGCATGCCTCGGTTTTCAGTTGCTGTGCTCTCTCTATTTGAATTTGGTATTCACCCAATTGCAAAACAAAACCAAAACCAAACAGATTTAGCAATGAAATTTTCATTGCTGACCTGCAACAACCTTTGTTCCTCAGCATCCTTTCCTGAGCAGAGAAAGGCTGTTACTCACACGTGGCCATGTCCAAATTCCATATAGAATTTTAGTGACATTAAATTGAGATAAAGACGAATCCCTCTGAATTAATTTTCACTTACCATCTAGACAGATCTGTGAACCTTTGTCCTTAAGAGTTGCTTGTAGCACTAGCAATCCCCCATCTCCAAACTTCTTTTTTATCGAAAGGGAGCTTTATTTTCAGTGCAAAATTAGGAACTTGTTTTTATTCTGTGCCCTCACCTATTAGCCATTCCCAAATGTATGACAAGAAAGGATATAGTCCTTAAATTCTGAGAAAATCATTGTTCTGTTCTGCCGCAGAATTCTTTTTTGAGCTTCAGTAAAGTACTTTTAGCCTTATATGTTCTAATATCAATCTGTAAGTCATGAAGTAAAGAAATGGTCCAGTTTTCTGATGAGGTTGTGAGCAGTAAATCCATTCCACAGTTGGATTTACAGATGAGCATGTATAAGAAACTAAAATGCAAACCCTCCGATACTTAGTAGATACAACAGGGTGCTGTGGTTAAAAATCCTACTGTGGGCCACACGTGGACTTTTACACATCATGGCCTTTATTACAGGAAGAGAAAGTGTATAAACAATGTCATTATATTAGGAAGATTTTCCAGGATGCTGAGCATGTGCCTTCCCCTGTAGACCAGTGGACACCGAGGTTGCTTGGCACTGTCAGATGAGTTATTCGGGTGCCACCTTACAGAGGTGCTTTAACATTAGACATCTAACCTTGAAATCCCACCCAAGTCCTACTGAAATCTTTCACTGTCAGGGGTCTATCAAACCTCTTTGGTTGGCAGTGCTGTGAATGGTGTCGCTGACACTTTCATTCTCGCAATGCTTTTTTGGCAGTTTCTGGAAAAGCTTTAAAATGAATTCAACAGAGTTGAATTGTCCCTGGCTGCACAAGCGCACAGGTAGAAGGTGTTTGGTCTTCTTTCAGTGTTACACTAGACTCACAAAGACCCAATAGCTGTGTGGATCAATAACCCCTGTGTTTTCAGTCCATGCTTATTAAAGGTGGTGCATGGAAAAAGAAAAAAAAAAGAAAAAAAATAAAAGAAAAAAAAAAAAAAGAACTTTATTTATATCTGGAACTTAATGAAGTGAAATTATCACAGCCAACAGGCGCTAGTGTTGTAATTCAGAGACATGGCTTGGCTTAGAGGGATCTGCAGGCTGTTTTTATTCCAAATAATGAAAAAAAGAGTGAAACCTAATCCTCTAATCAGTTCCAATTTACATATTCACAGGTCTTATTTCCAGCCTGCTGGAAGAAAAAAAAAAAAAAAAAGATAGTGTTGGAGTCACGAAGCGATTATTTGATTAAGTAATTATTAATCCCAGAGTGCTCTGATTAATTCTGAGCAAGTTAAACAAACGTATTGGAGCTGGGTTGGTCACCTTCACGCCATTGTAACACATAGGGGCTAAACTCATGTAGATATATTTTTACCTGCTCTACACTGAGGAGTTTTGTTCAGTGAAAGTCTCCCATTCATTTCCCAAGGGGTTAATACTCTGCTAAATGAAGTGTTACAAATTTGAATTTTATCTGTGGCTAACTGCAATACCAAATGCTGATCTTTATTTTCAGACTGGAAACTCCATCCTGGATCTGTGCACAATTCATTTCTTACATGTTTGAATATATATATATATATATGTTTTTTGTTTGTTGTTTTTTTTTAAGAAGAAAAACTCAGAATATATATTTTTAGCAACTTTTTACCAACTGTCCTGAATCTATCATGTCAATAATGATGTATCTAAGAGTGCCTCAAAGTTCAGTATACCCACTGATTTCAAGAGAGCTGAGATACACACTTCAAAATATTATTTGTCTTCTAAAAACAGAAGAGACCATGGAGAGGAAACAAGCCTGGAACTTATGTTTGCTAGTTGTATTGGAGTATTTTATTCTAAGATGCTAAAATCTCTTACAGTTGGTTGCTGTATTTCTTCCGACACACACACAACAAAACCCTCCTCAAATTCTCTATGCTGTTCACATCACCTTAAAAGCTGCCCTTCAAGCCAGGCCTTTCTCAGTCTCTCCATTTTCCTTCACTCATCCAGACAAAAATCCTAGGAAAACAGAAAGATGATGTATAATAAACCCATGACATAAATCTGAAGTATACTGCATCAAAGGGAAAGGTGAGAAGCACAGAATGGCACACCTTTCCAAAACCACCTCGAGAACATCTTGTTGCTATGACTGAAGTCAATTTATATCACAGGGATATGTTGTACTAAAAAGTAGAGTTAGTAAAATGTCTCAGATGTTCTAAAAATGCTGAGAAATGCATTAAGTTACTGACTAGGGACAGAAGAAAGCAATTAGAGATCTCACTATGGTGGTTGTGTGTCAGATCAGTAGATTGGGGAAGTGTATTTGTTATTCATTGTCCATTATTTTACTGCTTAACCGTATCTTCTCATCTGATCCTACATCCAGATCCATCTGGTTAACCACATTACACAAGCGATGAATATTTGGAATCAAGAGTTTTCAAGCAATTTGCAGACCGAGACTGGCTTCAGAATGATTTGTTAATGAAATACAATATTCATAACAATCAATTCTTCCTGGGGGTATTCTTAATGACCCAAGTCTTTCCATCAGCATGGTCCAGCAATAATTCCTACTAACAAATATAAAATCCCTTGATTAAAATGAGTTTTTAAAGTCCCTTTACAATTTTTAAATCAGAAAAAATGTAAATTATCTTCACTAAAGATGGTTTTCATTTTGTTGTTGTTGTTACTGCTTGTGGATTACAGTAGAGAGCTCCCCAACCCACTTTAGTTGGAATATTCATTATCCCTTTTGAGGAAATCATGCAGTCTGCACATCACTGCAGTTTGAGGAAACGCTTGGTCCCAGGCAATCCTCATGGCTAAAACATTTAAAATGAATTTAAAAATACTGACCAAAGCCCATTTCGTTTGATATGGGCTACTGTATTTCAGTTGAGCACATGGAGGGATGAAGAACTGTCAGATGCCTCATCTGCTGGGGCATTCATCATGGAGTGAACTAGCAGAGAATGAGAGCAGTGACCCAAGGCTACAACTGAAATAATGAGCATGAGCAATAACGAGCAGAGTAATTATGGTAAACGACACGATGCAATGAGTGAGTAATGGACACAGATCCAGCTCTTCCCAGTCTCTTATGGTTGGATGTGAGGTTGAAACAGCTCAGCTTTTGGGGGAAGAAAATATTTAGAGGTTTCGTTTGAAAAAGATGAAAGCTTTTGTTTTGAGTGAAATGGAAAGTTTTGCTTCTCCTCTGTTCTAGTGACGTCTTTGCCTCAGTCATCTGTGTAGTATTTTAGCATCTTATAGCACAGCATTAACTCAAGGCAATGAAAATCTACTACCAGAGCCAAAATAATTAATTCAGATTTATTAATCAAAAAAATAGCCTGAAGCACCTTAGGAATGACAATAAACACACAAAATCAACCTTCTTCCTGGAAAATGTTGATTTTGTTTTCTCTTCAGAAAATATTTCCTTCAAAATCTTTTGGAGCAGCTCTCAGCATGACTGCTGCCTCTCACCTGAGACATCACAAGAACACAGAGAACTACACTCTGCTGAAGGAAATCCCTGGATTCAGAAAGGTTGCAGAGGATGTAATTTAGGGCAGACTGTAGCCATGACTGTAACGTGCTACAAAATCCGTCTGCAACACCGCGGGGAATGTATGAGGAGGGCTGTAAGAATGTAACCAACAACCCCACACACTTTCAAAACTTTCCAAGTTTAAAGGAAACTACTAGTCAATGTAGAGATCTCCAAAAAGAAAATAAGTATTTAAAATGTGGGGGTTTTTTTGTGGGTTTTTTTGTTGTTCTGAGATAGTGAAATCTTTTTGCTTCGTTGCCTTGCTGTCAGACTCATGAGGTGCTGTCAAATCCAGTGGAGAAATCTCACTGGTCTCTGGGCTGATATTTCATCCTGAAAATGAAAAGGAAAATCATGGATAGTTCAAATGCTTCTGAAAGCAGATCTAGAATACTGCCCGCCTGCTGCAAGCTGAGCCTGGCTCAGCTCCAGAGCTGAGACATCACACTTCTTCATGTGATCCCTGTCATACATGTCATGCACACACACTGGATGGGACCACCCATCATTTTCTGTCGATCTCCAAAGGCAAAACTTCTCTTCTTTAGGGTTTGAAAGGATATTTTTTCAAGTTATGATCTGGCAATAGCTCCCTTGACTTATTTAGCATGAACCTCTCTGGGTTTGATAAGGCAAAGGTGGCCAAATAACACAGATTTGATTTGTAAATATTTTCCTGAAGAAGAACGTGGAGCACCATGTATTTTGTTAACCATTGGGTCAGATAATTGACTGTTAGAAACATTTGAAAGCCCCTTGAGTCTTTATGAAAACTCTAGAGTTGAGATAAGCCTTGAGAAAGGCAGGTAGAAGAGGCACTAACCACTTAGGTGAATATAAGAGTTGAAAACTTTGGTAAAACTCAGGCATATGCTACTCCAAAGGCTCATATAAGAAAACTGTAACATCTGAAATGTGCAAATAAGGACTTGGATGAGACAGAATGAACCCAATCAACTTGACCACAGGTACTCCACAGACAATTAGCAGTGTACCATCTCTGCTGATGAGATCATGGAAGCTAGACACTTTGAGAAATCAGATGAGAAAAGATTTATATTCGTCTGGTGCTCCTTAATGACCAGAACTGGGAGGTTTCCTTCAGCCCAGTCCCAAAGTAATGCGTATGCTTCTTTAACCTTTTTAGTTTAAAATCACCTCATACCTAATGGACCAAAAAAGAACAACTAATAATTTGAGAGGGCGGAATAGAAAATCTGTCAGCCTGAGTCAGACTATTGGACCATCAAGCCCAGTATCCTGTCTCTGAAATGCTGTCAGTATCTGACACTTCAGGCTTAGTTGGGATAATAAAACATTTTCCTCAACCTTATGTAACATCTCGGCCTGGCAAAGAGAAGATTTAAACATTGATTGCTTTCCACTCCCCTCTGTCCCATGAATGTGAATCTGACTCTTTTCCAAAATGAACAACTCTGATGAGCTGGAATTGGTTTCTGGGCAGGATGGGAAAAGCTCCTCTCTCGTTACTCATTCCTGGATAGATCTGCTAAACCTTTGCCTCCTAAAAGAGGGACTTGAATTACTATACATAAAACTTCATCCGCAAAATTCTGGGTGCCCAAGGACACCTTTTCATGAAAGGTGGAAATGCATGTTGTAAGACTTCATGTCTAGTCACTTTATTTTTCCCCCATCGTGTCTACTTCCTCTATTTTTTTATTTGTTTAAGCTCTCCATTAGTTTATTAGCTTGACAGCAGCCCAGTTAATTAGACCGTCTTCCCTCCCCCAGCATAAGTGGTATATTAGGCTCCCCAAATGCACACAAAATTTAGTGCTGCTGCTGGGGCACTTCTCAAAACAAATAAAAAGATTTGCAAACCAGCCACCAAACATCCAACGTAATTAAACTGCATTTGTTACTTTTTCGGCACTCACACACAATCGAGGCCTTGTACGAAGCAAGCACTCCCCAATCAGGCTGTTTTTCTTTCGGAGGGAAGAGTGCCAGGAGTCTTACCACCCCAGGTAACATAAGATCTCAACGAGCAGCAAATGGACAGTTGCAGCCAGAGTGAATGGACTGTGGGGAGATCTATATGAATGTGAATATCTAGAGAGAGAGAGCTATAGATATATGCAAACATGCACATACAGGGGAGTATAGTTCTTTGGGGGGGGGGGGAAGGAAAAAAAAAAGGCAGTGGAAAGTCTTCTAGAAATTACTGCTCCATGCACAGGTATGTAAATGACTCTGGAGTCTTGCTGTCCACCACCTCAATCAATTGCAAGGTTATTCAAGATAAAACAAACACCATTTCAATTAACTGCACATACAGCAGCGGTTAGAGGCACAGGCAGGGAAGGGGAAGTGGGAGGAATTTTTGGAAAATGGAACTTTTTTTTTCTTCTTCTTCTGTAGATATGCACTTATAGAGGTTGCCTTGAGGTGCTGTGAGTAGAGTCGTGAATGGTCTTAACTGGTACTGGGTCAAATCAACTATTTGTGAGAGCCGGTGGGAGCAGAAATTGGGAGAGATGCTCTGGTATCACTGATTCTGTTGGAGAGAGGACCTAGCTAACGTGTCCCTCAGCAATTCTACAGTGAAGTTCTGTGCAAGTATAGCTTTCTTATCTGTATGCATGGGAATGTTTGAAGCCTTGCAGTATTGATGACAGAATCTGAAAACAACCTGCACATTTAGTAGTGTTTTGAGAGGACAGAGTAGTGATGAAGACACGGAGACTGGACATAAAACCAGAAACACCTACTTTCTCACTTATTGTGGTCCCACCTAATGGAGAGTAACTTCTTGGGAGCAAACTCCACACTTGAGCCATGTCAACCTTCTCTTTGCTGTCTACAAGAAGTGAATAATATCGTGAATTTGGGGAGGAGTTAAATCAAATCCAGAATTGATAACTAGCACTCCTGTAAAGATTCAGACCTCAAATCTCTGAAATTTAGAGAGGTAGATGCATGGTAGACATATTTAGGAAGACAAGGTCCAAATCCTGGCCTTGATTTCAATGCCTAATTCAATTCAGAAAAATCAACTCTCCCTGATCCCTCTTCCCTTTGAAAAATGTTTTTTTCCTCTTCTCCAGTAGACTCACTGCCAAGAGCCACCCTAAACATCAAGTCAGAGATCCCTGCTGGAGCACAGACACACAGCTTTGGGTTCTTTGTGTATTTCCCAGGACTATTAACAGAATAATATAATGAGAAATGAACTGAGGTTAAAGAATTCAGTACCTCGTGTATTTTCACTAAAAACACTGACTGCGTCAGGGGACTTGCCAAGAGGAGAGTTTAATATCGTATGAAGAGGAAGAATTTTCATAATGATACTTGGCAGTGCCTGCATCCCCCCCATGAATGAAGCTGCTGGTGCTTTCTCTCCTCCTCTCTCCTATTCTCTCCCCTCAGCCCAATGGCAGGACAAGTTGGACAATTACAGATGTATTAAGGCCCTTGCAGCTCTCAACAAATCATCTATTAATGGTCAGTCCGGAAGGATACAGCAAATCATACACATTTTGCCTTCTATTCTATCATTCACATGCCACATATATCCCCTGATACCTGGTAACAAATGTAAGACATTTGGTACAAAAGGCCAAAGACCTCCAAGATAGTAACGTGTCAACTGAAGAGGTTCAAGAAAGATGAAAGCAAACACTAATGTCTTGAGCGTCTGCAAAAAAATAGGGAGTTTGTAATCGGAAAGGGTTTACATCATCTTCAGCAATTAATCACTTCCTACACCTCAGAGGAAGACTAAAAAAACCCTCAGCAAAACAACAGTCAGCCCTGAAGGCAGCTTCTCAAACTAACCTGGTGGAAAAATGGATTCCTGGCCTCAAATCTGTCTGTTATTGAGGATATAAGGAAGGTGCACCAAGAAGGAACCTAGAATATCTGTAAGGTCTGGTGATCCCTTAGACTTTCTGCTCAGATCCTACAGAGAAAGTCTATTCTCTTAAGCAGATTTCTGCTAGAAGAAAATTGTTTCACATAGCCACAGAGAGGACTGAATGGGAAAGGTGCTCATGAGATTAGAAATCAGGAACATCATTGTGTTTGGCTGCAGAATTTAAGGGATGTGCCCTGGACAAACAGAACTGCCAAAATATTTCCTGTGAAGGAGAAACATGGTGATATGACCATGATGTTTCTGATATTTTGTGTTAAAGCAACCAACGGTCAAACTGGGTGAAATGCAGGCCAAGTTGGCTTCTTTTCAATTTAGCCATTCATGCTTCAGAAGAAGCTAAACTTGGATGGATCTAACCATCAATGGGTAAATAGTGCCCGTAGACACAAAAACCTGGATATTATTTTAATTCTGTTATGCTCTACGCTAGATAGAAAGGTCTGGAGTGCAGTGTGCTAAATCCCAGATTAAAAAATAAACCCCAAAACCAGAAGCTGTGACCGTAATCTCATGTCTGGCATATTCTCTTTCATTTTATTTGGTCACAACAGGAAAAAAAAAGTTTCAGCCATTCTGACTTAATGTATCTCCACTTTTGCTGCTTGTTTAAACCCCTCTCAATATCATTAGGTTAACTAAGGTCAAACCAGATGGCAAAATACTCCAAACGAGTCAGGGGTCAAAGTCTTCATTCTTGATTTCTGTTGAATAGGAAATCTCTCAGGAATACTTTCTGGAAAAGTACTGAGAACTGATGAAAAATCTTTCTTTCTCCTTTTTTTTTTTTTTTTTTTAAATTAGCTTTTTCTACTTCCACTTTAGTTTCTGATTAGGAATAACTGATTCTTTTATATCTGGTGAGTCCTTCTGAATTGCTCAATTCTGATTATATTCAGAAATACACTCCAATAATGGTTTGTGTGATATATTCTCTTATAGTGGTGCTTGTTCCCCTATTTCCACTCATAAAAACTTCATAGCATGAAAAAAAGAACAAATAAAACAGAAATAAATGCTTTGAAAAGGGATAGTAATATGTTTTCTATACCATAGATCAAATGTTCTTGATCTATTGTTTTACTATGCAGTCAGCACTAGTTCTCAATGAAAAAGTACGGGCTGCAGCAGAACCTGGGACCACTCCCTAACGATGGACTGATCTCAAATGGTTTTATCATCTTTGTTCACTGTGGATTCAAAGTCTTGTTTGACTCAAAACAAGCTAAAAACTGACAGGCTGCCCCAGCGTAGCTTTTTGGTGGAACAAATCATAAAACAAGACTCTAGTATGAGAAAGGCCAAATATCAGTAGTAGAATTCCTTGTGGTGACACGGAAGAGCAGTGGTCAAATCCCACTCGCTTCAGATGACACGTGCAAATTAAAACAATCCTGTTGCGTTTTCAGGGGCTTAATTGCCACCCTCAGGGAATCACTCAAGTCCTGTGCAATAAAATCAAGCACATATAATTCATTTGCACCGAGACTCTTAGAATAAAGTAAGTAGAAAAGTATCCTGGAATAAGGATTACGGAGTGTAACCCTTTGGAGATGACAGTAGGGTCCTCTTTTGCAAGTGATAAATGTCAGAACTCTTCCATCTTCAACCTTTTTAAACCATTTTGAGGGACTACACCAGAGTGTTTAATGAGGCTACACAGCCCATGGTGACTTGGAGGGATGGAGCAGGGAGATAGAGGAACAATCTGAGCTTTAGTGCCTACAGGAAAGCTGGGGAGGGACTTTTCATAAGGGCAGTTAATGACAAAACAAGGGGAAATGGGTTTAAGCTGAAAGAGGGGAGGTTTAGATGAGATATTAGGAAGAAGTTCTTCACTGTGAGGGTGGTGAGACACTGGAACAGGTTGCCCAAGGAAGTTGTGGATGCTCCTCCCTGGAAGTGTTGAAGGCCAGGCTGGATGAGGCTTTGAGCAACCTGGTCTAGTGGAAGGTGTCCCTGCTGATGGCAGGGGGGTTGGGAATGGATGATCTTTAAGGACCTTCCAACCCCAACCATTCTATGATTCTATGATTTATTGAGTGTGTCGGGGATGTTTTCTTTTTTTTTTTTTTTTTTTTTTTTTTTTTTTTTTTTTCCTTTTTTTTTTTTTTTTTTTTTTTTTTTTTGGTAACAAAATGAGGTGCCCCAGGGGAAAGTCAGCAGTTAGAAGCGGCCCCACCTGAGTGTGTCTTGGGAGGAAGCCTACTGCCTCATATTTTTTAAAAGGGAAAAAAAAATAAAATTAGAATAATAGAGCTGAGCCAAAAATATCAAGCAGTTCATAGCTGTTAAAAAGCCAGGGAAAGCTGAGTCGCACCCGTTCAGTGTTGTTCTTCCAAACAAGCTGACCACCCTCCCTTCATAACCTTTTATTTATTAAAAGCAAAAGTTGCCCCACTGGCATAAAATTATGTTACAGTCATATGCATACATATATATATGGATGTATGCATAGATACATACACACATATATACTTATTTATGACTGTGTTGCTACACAGCACTCAGCCAGAAGGTCTCCCTATATTTTTCTGGTGTGTGAAATGCTGAATTTGTTAAAAAGAAAGAGAAATATAAACGCTGGAGAAGGGATCGGGCTGTAACTCAGCGAAGGCCGCGGCGCTCTCCCCGCGGCAGGCGCTGCAGGGCCGCACTCACCCGCCCAGGCCTCAGCCGCCCCTGCCGTTGCCGCAGCAACAAGGTGCCTTCCTCCTATTGGTCAGTGCTGCAGGAGGGGAGGAAGGTATCACCCAATGAGCTTCCGAGGTTTGGCTTTCCCCGCTGTGGGC
>NW_010311330.1:141979-149650 GCF_000700745.2 Antrostomus carolinensis | reverse complement strand
GCTACAGCTTCTGCTCCTACCTCCCTGGCTCGGTGGTTGTTTTTATGGAGCCGTTTTAGTAACTTCATCCTTTAAGTAGTGCTTCAAAGCAACCTGCTCTTTCTCACAGGGAACAAAACCATGTCATGGCTTTAAATAGCTGGCCACATGCTTTAGAGGGTCAGGTCAGTCGAAGCAACATCTTGGGTATTTTCCTCTGGCTATTTATTTTTATTATTATTATTATTTTCTCCAGTGTATTCATTTCCCATTTTAAAGTACCCAGTATTTACCTGCAGGACAGTCTAGACAACTAATGAAATAGTCCAGTGCCCAGTGGATTTTTACAAGCATATAAACAAAAAGAACATCAGAAATAGGTAGAGATTTGAAGAAGGATTGGAAGGTTCATATCTGGGTACTGAGTGTGCCATAAGCAAAGGTATCCCTTGATTATCATTCCTAAAAATTCTCAAAGGAATCACCCCATTGTTCTAAGGGCTGTACAGGAATAACAGGTCACATTTATAAAATGTGTTTAAAGATGCAGATAAGATCCCAAAGGGCTTTTTGCAGACAGTTCATAAAACCAGGTTGTGAGTCACCACTGGAAGCTAATGGGAGTAGGGCCTGGAACTTATCTAGATGCTTTTAATAAATCCTACTCTTTCCATATCGACATGATTAAGTACATAATATGCTTTTTAAAAAAAAATCCCATCCAGTGTTTATACAGTGCCAAGAGCAGCAATCTGAGCTCTAAAATATTTTGTACTCGTGGGGAATTGTGCCTACTCGGAAGAATCTAAAGTATTAATGAGGAAGGTAGTGTGCAGTCAGACTCTGAGACAGAGAAATGGAGCTTCTTCCTCAGTGTCTCATAACAGGCTTTTGATCTTTATGTTGGTGCTTATGTTTAGATCTGAAATTCCAGAAGTCGCCTCTGAACTGCCAAAGCCAGATTTACATTTCTTAGGTTCACTGAAGTCAATTTCTTGTCAAGTGTCCTGACGAAATTGACAGGCGTTGCTCTATGACTCTCACCCTCCCCACACAAAGTCTGAGAAATTGACCCAGGGATCATCTGGAAAACCCACTTCTCACATTCCATTTTCTTACAGGGGAGAGAGAGAAACACAGAATAAATTTCCCCACTGCCGTTACCTGTTTCTTTTCTTGCTCATTGCTGACACTCATCAGTCACCTTGTTACCCATCACTTTTTCCAGACCCGCACAGGGTGTTGTCGTGTGGTCCTTCCTCCCGTGTTACTGCTGCGTGTTGTTTCTGGAGAGCACAGTACTACTGCTTGGCGTGGGTTCTGGTGAGTGACTCGGAGGTGGTGGCAGGCAAAAGTGAACCGTGCCCAGCACTTTCCCATGAAGGCCTGGCTTCCTCACAGAGGAAAATCAGCTAAGTTTAGTGAAGCATGTCTTCCAGTCTATCGGGAAGAAAATAAAAAGTGATTCAGCTTATTTTTGTTTCATCCAGCTGTCTTACAACTAACATCCCCAGTAAAAGTGGTGCTGTTGTGTTTTTATTTGAAACATGTTCTTCACTTACAACAGTGATTTTCTTTCAATGTTAATTGTTTATTTATAATTCCCTTCTATGTATGTGGCTGAATAAAAAGCCCTTTTCTTTTGAAGCATCCTGTTAACTACATGAGGAACAGGGGAAGCTCAGTAACTTCTGGTGGACTGCTAGAGTCTGAATAAAACACATTTGATGATAATAAAATCGTAGAATTTTGGAGCCAGAAGGAAACTAAATGGATCATGTAGTCGGACTTCCCATGCTGAGTTGGGATGAGCTACACCTGGACTTGTATGTTTGCCTAACCTGCTCTTAAATGTCTTTAACATCTCCAGGTAGCTTCCACAACGTTGTTAGATGGATCCTCTTAACCTTTCACCTCTAAGACAGCTAGAGGCTGTTGAATAACTTGGCAAAATTAAGCATGGAGGAAACTTAAATTGCTCTGAAGTGCCTTCTGTTAATTTAACTACCTTAGAACTTGAAGGACATTGGAAGAAATTTGGGATGTTGATTTTTCTGAGATTTTTTTGGTTTTGTTTGGGAACTTTAAACTGAGAACTTTAATGGTAGAACATGACAAAAGAGAACTCCATAAGCTAATAGTTTTCCTTAATTTTCCTTGTCTTATCCTACTTTATCAGAAATGGACTTGTTTATTCCTTGTGGCCCCCAAAAATCCAATTTATATTATACTGGATCTTTTATGAACTTGGCTCTGCAACACTCCACCATATTAGAGAAAGAATTAGCCACTGCCCACCCCTTGTCATACTGTACTTGCAGGTAGTGCTATGAGGTGTAAAGAACAATGCAACAACCTGATGGCTCTTTCAGATTAACACAGGAGAGGTCTTACACAAAACAGAGATATGGGATACTTGGAATCAGAATGGGAAAATCTGAGAAAGCAAAGCAGGGAAATACACTAGACAGATTTTAGGGCTATTGCAGACATTAGGTCACTTTCCTTGTTTCAGAGAAGCCATTCCAGGCTGTTGAATGCATGGGAAGAAGATCTGCTTCTAAGTTAGATCCTAAGTTAGGATCTAACAGATCCTAAGTTAGGATTTGCTGTTCTATAGGTATTTGGTAGAGCCCTTGTTGAGGTTAATATAGAAACTTTGGATATTCAGCCTATATACTGATAATCTGATACTTATACCTTGTGTGCAGATATAAAATATTGAAGCACTGTCTGCATATTTTTGCACATGAACATGTACACAAATGTACTCTGAATATTTTTGTCCCACACAAAGTACCAATTGCATATCAGTGATATTTTTAGAATTTTCTTCTTAGAATCTTCTGGGAAAATATTTTGGCTTTGCATAGTAATAGTTGATGTATTGGAAATCAGTGATAAATAGGTTTCTAACAAAAACTGCTGGATGTTACCATAAAGGAGATTAGACTGGTCTCTGATGCCACATGCTTTACACCTCTTTGTTCCTCAAATGACTCCATATCTGTTGTTACACCTGCCTTCATATTTACTGGAGTTTTTTTAGCAACTACTGACACTGGCTTTGCATTGAAACAATACAGCGAAGGTTTTCTCAATGCTTAATTATCCTGGTTTTGGCTGGAATTAAGTGAATTTTATATATATAAACTAGGGGAAATTGGCTGGCATCAGTCAGTAGGTGGTGAGCAATTGTATTGTGCTCACTTGTTTTCTTGTTCTGATTATTATTAATCATCATTATCATTATAATTATTATTTTATTATTATTATTTTCATTATTATCCCTTCCTTTTCTGTTCTCTTAAACTGCCTTTATCTCAACCCACAAGTTTTCCTTTTTTTTTCTGATTCTTTTCTCATCCCACGCAGGAGGGGAGAGTGAGCAAGCGGCTGTGTGGTGCTTAATTGCCGGCTGGAGTTAAACCACAACATTAGTAAAATTGCCTTAAAAAATGTCACATTTTTCAGTGTGGCTTTTCAAACAAGTCATTTTTTTTTTAAGAAGCAATTATTCAGTTTTTCTGTTTGATCCAAATTGCTCAGAGTTTTGTGGCAAAATAATGTGAAAAGCAATAGTTCCTGGTGATTAATTCCTACAAAACTTCCATATCTTTTTAGAATTTGCTTATAAAATGCAGTCAGTGAAAAAATGTCAAGAAAAGGAAAAGTAAAGCTTTTTTGTAATGTGTTTGGGGGGAAAGGATAACAACAAGTTTTAATGTGGATTATTTTGAAGCTTCTTTTTTTTGATATATTGGCCAGTAACCAATGTATTGGTTCTATACTACATCTCTGGAGGATAACTGAGGGTCAGGAAGGAAGTGGGTACATCATGAAAACAGTTGAGCATGTGGTGGAATCCTGGATGACAAGGTTATTTCTGACCCATTTCAGAAGCTAGATAGAGAGAAAGAATTCAGGCCAAAAATCAAGTCTTGCTTACCTGAGCTGAACATTTTTCACTATCAATCAGATAAGAGTTTTTGCATCAAATTCGATTGAGATTCAGTCAATACGCTGTAAGAGGCTAGAAGAGGAAATCCCAGTTTATATGACTCACCATTTTTGTGCAAATATTAATTTTGGCTGATACACGTTTCTCCTCGTATCTCTTTTCCAGATCTGAGTGGAATTATACAACGTCTCAGAGTAAGTTGGCTCGGCTGTATTCAGCTGTAGCCTTTGGTTATTTGTGGAGCTTCCATTTTTAACTGTTTTATCTATTTATTGCTTCGGAAAGGTAAAGGAAATATATCTTTTTTTCCCATAATTCTACTTCCTGTGATGCAGTATTAAATTCTGCACCATTGAAAAACAGATTTAATGATGGTAAAAAGCACAATGCTGAAGGTTTATTTTGCTGTGCTAAAAGGAGTGGAATGTCCTAGAAGCTGACAAGCTCTGCTTCCCAGGATCTACCTGCACTTTTAGCCCTCACACTCTCACTGATTTTTTTTTGTTAAGAGGGTTCCTTGGAACAAGAAACATTGGTGGCCATTGCAATTAAATTTTCATTTTGACCAATGTTCATGTCATCTGTCAAAAGGCTCTTCAGGGTTGATACCATCAACCAAATTGGTGTTTCTGTTCAAAATTAAAGACAAGCAATGAGGAGAGAGTGAATGAATTAACAGATGTCCAGTATATTACTCGTGCTTGGGTTCCTCATCACACAAACCAGTATGCAATAGAGGAACACAGAGTTTGAATCTAGAACCCCAGATCTCCACAGGCAGTGTCTAACTTTGAGCATTACAGGGAAAAAACCAGTACTGAAGTTAGTGAGCCGTGGCTCTTAAGCATGGTGAATGCTTTTGGGCTTCCTGAAAACAATCTGGAATTGAAATCAGTCACTTTGAAATCTTTTTTAAAGTATCTTTTTCTGTCTGTGGATGTTAAAGTGCTGATGCAAGATGATAAAGGGAATTATCTTCCCAGGACTTACCAGCCACTGGGACACCATTCCACTGGCATTCCACATGCCACTGTTGGACCTGAATCATTGTGCAGTTCCAGACAGAAAAGCAAAATTAACTTTTCCAGTTGAAACTCCAAGCAGTATTTTAGGGAGGCTGAATATAAATAGCCAAGATTGGATTTGGACAGTATACCAGAGCTAACACCCATACTCTTGCAAAATGTGCTCTGGGATCTTGAATGACCACAAGTGGTCAGAAGCTGGGGTTTGGCATCCTATATTGACATATTTTCTTCATGACGTCAACAGTCATCTCCCCTGTGGTCCTGTCTTCCGCTCCCAGTGGCAATAGCAGCCCTGCAGACTGAGAGCTGTGACTTGGGGAGGCTCTAAATAGCCAACATTTGTTTGGGTTTTTTTTTTCACCTACTTTGTAACTCTTTTATAAAATGGATAAAATAAACTGCCAACCAGATAAGGAACAATCACTCCAAGCCAGTATGGAAAAGGAACTGGGAAAGGTTCCATGGGCAGAATTAACTGAGCAATGCAGCATTTCCAGAGCATCGTCTGGTAGCTCTGTCTTGTTTTGCTACTTTGCTTAACATTGTCAAGGTTGGGGTTTTAGGGGGTTTTTTTTTGTTTAATTTGAGGTCCTTATATCATCTTAATTTTTGACTTCTAAGCTGTTGCAAACTTCATAGTAACCAAGTCCCTTTGCACTTATCTTATCTAGGTTTCCTAATTTCCACTATTAGGTGATGTCTGACACCTTCTTTGCTCAAATCTGGCAGTCTGGACACACAGTGAGTCACTTACTCTCCCCCCACATCTTCCAACCTCCCCTCATCCCCACATTGAGGGTGTGACTGTTTGCAGTAGGAGATATTTTCAGGAAATGGGTGACTTTAGTTCTTCACTGTGAATTCTAGAAGCAGCAAACCCCACTGAGAGGACAGTCTCATAAAAAATAATCCCAGATTTTTGAACTGAATTACAAAATTAAGTTCATAAATACTCAGAGCCATAATGATGTGCAAGAGGACAGCTTTCACTTGTAACTGAAATCTGTAGTACTCAATCAGTGAGAAAACAAATAATGAAATGATAATGAATGTATGATTTTGTTTTCCCCAGGTTCTTTATTCATGTCTCTAACCAATCCCAGCAGTTAGATTCTGGCTTGAGGTCATCTGGTCCAATGACAGTGAATTCATAATTGACAGTGAATTCATAATTCACTATTGAACACTTTCATCAGGTTATATTAGTCCACTGAAATGAAAGGTACAGCTGCATGTAGGTGAGTGGCTAAGATAAAACTCTCCTTGTTAGAAGGTGCTCTGTCAGTAATTCTTCAGGAGGGAATGGAGTCTGATGATGTATCTGTGGATTTAGGAATTAACACAGATGTTTTCCAATTGCTGGCAGAGTGACTCTGTGTTGGAAGGGTGGTTCTGTAGCAAAAACATGCACCCTAGAATGGATGTCACTGTCTCCAGAACAAGAGTGTAACTCCAAATAATCAATAGGCAAAAAGCTTTTACAAGAGGGAGGACAGAAATCCTGTGAATTCATCCTTATTTACCTGCTCAGATATGATTTGTGATGATTGTGTTCTCAGCCCTGAGGCCGCGGCACCATATTCATCTTCCTCTTCACTTTCTGCTCTCCAACATCACAAAAAAAGTCAAGTGATCTGCACTGAGCAACAGCTTGGGCCTGAGTGCCAGAGTAATGCCTCGTATTGCTCAACAGTAGCTTTGATATAGCATGAGCTGATCCTTGGTTTTGTAATTGCATTCCAATGGGTATCTCTAATTCCCCGGGAGGAGAGAGAACAATCCGCTGAAGTCAGTTGCCGCTTCCTTTGCATTGTAACTACTGGCTAATGACCAGTGTTTATGAACTTCCAGTGAGTCATTTGCAAGTGTGATGCTTGGCTAAAAAAAAAACCAAACCTGTTTCCAAGAACCCTATCATCATTAATCATTAATTCATGCACTGATATTCTACTGCTAGATATGATTACCGGCTCTTTGAATTGAGATGGTAATAAGGCGTGTGTCTCGGACTGAACTAGAGTAGCCTGTGATAGACAGAAGATCTAGGTTGTCCCCATTCACATCCCTGCCAAGGGATCCAAGTCATTCAACAATGGCAGAATTTGGCATGTTTCCCTGCCCCAAGGAGTTTGCAATTTGAAGAAGTGCTGCTTTATTCAGACTGCTTTTGTAGCTGTTCCCATGTCAGTCAGTGGGATGAATTCCCATCTCTACTTTTATTGAAATGGAAATGAAGTTTGTCAGGACTTTACCTAACCTGCAGGAGTAAAGTTTCATTTCATAGAGTATGCCGGGTCACTGAGATGTGTTCAAGGCTCTGGTCTGCAATCTTTCACCCTAGAAAAATGCTGAAATTATAGTTTAGGAGTTTGAGTGGAAAAGAAAAAGAGGAGTATGAGGGAGGCTGACAGATGCCAGCACTAAGATCATAAGGCACGATGCCAGAGTAGAGACCAGTGCTGGACTGCTGGGTGGAAGAAGCTGGTTTGAAGGGGCAGCTGTGGCGGTGTTGATAGCACGGTTGGCTATGGGATGGGATTAAAATTATAGCTGCACATAGGACTGAGAAAAAGTATTCCTCACACACCAGCTGCTCTGAGTACTTGCTGGTAGATTTATGTGGGATTCGAAGAAGTGCTTAGTATGTGAGTAACAACTACTAGGTTTCTCAATGAAAGTTGCAAAGTGGACAATTAAAATATG
>NW_010311330.1:116952-141947 GCF_000700745.2 Antrostomus carolinensis | reverse complement strand
AGGAATGGGTTGATGGATGGCTTGCTGCTTCATTTGAGAGCCCCAGAGACTCTGTGTTCTGAAGTCCCTCTTTACACTTCCCATTTAGCTGTTAGACCAGAAGTAAAAATTGTTAATGCAGTAAAATGCACTTGGCTTCGGTGTATTTTCCCATACAATTTCCATTTTATTTATGAAGTGAAAAAGTAATACTATCAATATTCATCATATCAACCTCTTAAAACATTTCCACTCTGATATCAAGGGTGATAAACATCTTCCAGAACAAGAGAAAGAGCAAGAGAGTGATGGAAGTCTTCAGTTCCCATAAATTTAATTTCTATAAAGTCTGGACACCCTGGGCGGATGCCTTGGCTTGAAAATTACCTCCTGGCTCCTCCTTTTTGTCTTGGTTTTTAATTGAAGCCAGGAGAAGGATACGGGCATTTGCCAGGTGAATGCGAGCTGTACCCTGGCAGGACGCCTGCAGCCCCATTACTGTTTTGTAGATTAAAAGAAGGACAGCAAAAGGGGTGGAGGGAAGAGGGCAGCAAGAGGGGGGGAAAGAGACGAGAGAAAGAGAAGAGCAAAACACTTGGTTCTAATTCAGGTGAAAAAGTTAATCTCCGTGTCTATACAGACCGTCTGCCACGTACAGGGTGGAGGACAGAACAAGTTCTTTTTATATATGTGTTATATTCTCTAATTATCCCTGTGTGCCAGCCTCTAGGAACAATTAAACATTGCTGCCAAGGTCTGTGCCTGCTCAGACATGATTCTCTCATGGGGAGACACTGGGAACAGCTTGGCTGCCACCTGATCAGCCAACCACCTCCAGCTGGGACACGCTGGAGCAGCTGTTTGTACCCACAGAGTGTGGTCCCACGGTGAGCGGGGTGGGTGGAGGGCTGGGTGGCAGGAATTTTGGGTTCTGTGTACCATGTTGTGACTGAACCACTGCAGCTTTGGCCCTGACACTTGATCTCTGGCTCAGTTTCCTTACCCTTAAAATGGGGAGGAGACTGCTAAGTATTTACTCAGTGAAGAGGAGCTTATGAACTGGGTGATTCCAGGTCCTGGCTCACAAAGCAGTAACAAACAGATGCTATTACCCTATTTTTTACTGCGTGTTCCAACCTAGTTTTGAATGAACCACTTTTTTTTTTTTGGTGGAGTTTTAAATCTAGTAGACTTCAAAATGAGGACGAAATTTCCTCTTATATTAGGCAATGAATTCCTGTTACTAAGCCTCTTGATTCTCAGGTTTACTTGAGCATGATGAGGAAGGCTGCTTGTTCACTCTAATGGCAAAAGCAGTCTTACAACAAGACTACCTGAAGGACTAACTGCTTATTTAATGTTGCCACACACACTGAATTAAGTCTACTGGGCAATTTTCCATCAGAATAGTTTTCTGATAGAAAATGGCTCTTTGCAAAATGAAAATTTGTCCTGCAGATTACTACAGTTTTCATTAAAAAATTAAAAATAAAAAATCAATTCACCAGTGGGGCAATTGAAACAACAGCTTGTGCACTGCCCACCTTGAAGCCTCACAGTATTTGGGGTTTTTTTTTGCTTTTTATTGAAGACAAAACCTGAAATCAAATCAATCTTTAAAATTTCAAATAAAAAAAAATACTTAACAGGTCTTGAAAATCCCTCCACACAAATTCATTTACATTAGGTTTGCTGCTGCCATTTTATTGTTCATTTTTTTTGTCGCTGTCAGGATAATTTCCATCATTATTTTATAATGAAGGTGGCTTTTTTTTTTCTGGAAAGGGAATTTTGTTTTCAGATAGCTTTTGTACTGAGAAGTTGAAACTAATGGGGAAGACCAGATAAGAAGCAGAGAGAGCGAAGTAAGAGTTAGAAAATATGCTTGACCTGGGAAAAATTATTTTACCTATATGACAAAAATGGTCTTTTGGCTCAGATGGAACCATTTTCCCATGAAACTGAGTTGGTTTCTAATTGATTACATGCAAAGGCAACTCAAATGTCAGAAAATCAATGCTTGTACATTTCTATGCTTTCTATTATTGAAGAGTTCCCAATTTCAAAATAAACATTTTTAAGCCGCTATGTTTCCCATTATCGTGCTAATCAATTACCTTGAATTCTACTCTGGCATGAATATCTGAGTTCAGAACCTCAGAAGAATTAAAGTGCCTAGTAAGCGTTAGGAAATACTGAACAGGAGTGCAGTTACATCTCCTGAAGTGGCTTAGACACTTAAAGCCCCTGGGAGGGGGACTGTGCATATTATCCTTTATTTGGTCCCAACATTATTTCAGTTAGATGATCTCCTCCTAAGATACAGTAAATTTCACTTTGATGTCCAATATATTCTATAATTTTCTGACTGGCTATATCCAATGTTTGATGAGAATTATGGCATCATAAAATCCATCCAAAGATTCCTACCAGATTTATCTATATTCTGATATTTATGAAATAAATCTGATATTGGAGAAACACTAACTCTCTCAGGGTTGCCTTGTACTTATTTGACATTGTTTATGCTGAGTAAACTCCTTGGAGACAAGGAGCAAATTCCTCTGAGATCTTGTGGTCGGATCAATTTGTAGAGCTGTTTCCATGTTTTCTGATGCAATCGAGTGTAACAATGTTGTATCCCAGTAAACATGGAAATGGAGCAAGGAAAACATTTCTCAATCGACTTCCTAAAAATACTGCTGTGGGTGGGGAGGGGCTCAAGTTTTATTCCAGGAGCTCAATCAAGGCCTCATCAGTTTCCACAATGTCTCAGATTTTACTTAGTCTTATATTTCATGTACTTATAGATTGGGAAACAGAGTGTTATGTGGGCCAAATGCCCATGAGCGTGACATGCAATAACCATTATACATTTAAATGTACATATTTATGGATGGAGAGTTGCCAAGCATGGCTGGAAACAAATTCAATATTTGGCAAAGTGGGGCAGATCATCGAGGGTGATCCTGGGAGGGGCTATCTTGAATTGCCTTTTCTGATTTTGTATTTGAATATTCTAATAGTTTGTTTTGTAAGAGGGGGGAAAAAAAAAGGTGATGTCTTTCTTGTGTTAGTTTGGTATTCTGTGATTATTTTTTTTTTGGTCTGGATTTTTGCTTTGTTTTAATTATCTTCCTTCCCCTCATTGCCTGGTGACTAGTGTTCAGCTTTTAGATGGAACCTGGTGAAAATATAAGTTTTTACTGAGTTCCTGGAGAGGAGAAAGAGAGTAAGTCAGCGTACCAGATTTCCTGGTGTCCGGATGAGGAGCAGCAGTGAGATGAGGGTTGAAAACTCATTCGTGCTGTTCCTATGCCTGTGTCCATCATAACAGTAAGACACTGTATTTAAAGATTTACTCTGTTTAGGACCCTATTTTTCAGGAAGTTATTAATACAGTCACATTCAGAAAGGGAAACAGGCGTGGATATTCCCTCATTACTTAGAGTGTTAGCACAAGAGCACAGCCCACCATGGATTAGCCATTTGCACAGCGGCCTGGCCATCTTGTGAGCAAAAAATTCCTGCTCTGAGTGAGCATCTCTAAGATCAGTTCATGCACAGGAGGCAGACGTGGAGGAATTGTGTGTGTGTGTGTGCATTTGTCCACACTTGTTACACCTACAACATCCAGAAGGGATGTCCTGAATATGTGGTATGCCTTTATCTATCCATTCCCAAGTATGAAAATGGTGATATTAACATGCTCTACAATGACTGCTCCCAAGCGTTGGCGCTGTGTTCCTTTCACATCTGTACTGCATTTTGTCTTTTGTGCATATACCCCCTGTGGCTTCAGGGACTATTTTGTTCCAGAAACCGTTGCCCTGGGATGTGATGAAGAATTGTCCATGCTAGTGGAAATTGGGGCAGTTAGATGTATGGCAGCAAGGGGTACAGCCCTGTTAGGTGGAAGGCGTCCAGCCAAGTCTCCAGGGGAGCTGTGCCTCAGTTTGCCCTTCAGCAGACACCTCGCCGTGTAAAAGTGGATCCAGGCACCACGTAGGACCTCCCACCCTCTCCAGAGCTTAGTCCAGGGTCTCAGCCCACAGCACAGTGCTTTTGGCCTCATCAGATTCAACACAGCATTTGCATCTGTTTTCTGATTCCAGTGCTTTTGTTCCTGTTTTCAGGACACTTGAAAGAGAACGTCTCCCTATGGCAAAGATAAGAGCCCACGTCCTACATCCTGTGGCTGCACATTCTCAGCCACAAGAGTCACTGCAGCCCCTTTCCGGAGGGAGGGAGGTGATTGGGACAATGACATCTCAGACTGATGCAGCTAATCCAGCTTTACCCAGGGTAATTATGTGAAGTGACTTCCAAATCTGAGTGTTTTTTTTCTAGAGACAGAGATTATTAGGTTATGAAGAAAGTACACTAGCTACTTTCCTTCCCACATGTCTCTAGTGAAGTCTAAAAATAGCCTTAAGCAGTTGAAAATGTGCCTTAATCTTTTGACAGGGAAGTGAATGAGGTCACAAGACTGGGAAAGGACTTGTTTGCTGTCGGGAGGATGGTGAACTTGACACGTGAAATAGAGCTGAGCACTGCTGTGGGTGAAGAAAGGTAGAGAAATGGGGCCCAGCATGCCCTTTTTTTCAGTGTTTTTTGTGTACACCTTTGGTACATGTGAAATGCTGTGGGTTAAAAACCCTTTGGATATGTAGAGGGCAAGATGTGATGGGACCAACTGCTCTATTTGCAGTATAGTAAGTTGTAAAGAGCCTATAAAGAAAAAGACAAAACAGTGTATTCAAGCACAAAAGCCAATGCAGACACATCCAGGGTCCAGCTCTGCTCCACTCCCTGTGACAGCTCACTGTCTGCATTAAGAAAATTAGGATTTCTCTTTCCACAAGGTGAACCTGCTCCAGATCAAGTTGATTCTCTGTGTCTGAAAAATATGTTCTTCGTTAGCATTTGACAGTATCTCAGCTGTTGGCCCTCCTTTGTTACTAGAGAAATGCTAATGCTATATAGCCAGGGTAATAAGCTTCTGATTACAGGAAATTTAAATGTTAAGAAGACCTGCTTCATGAAAGCAGGCTACCTCCAGCCTGTAGGTTTTCATAAGAGTTAATGAAAAAAAGTATTAAGTATCCTTCTACCACCCCAACAGAGATTGCATGGAATAAGTATTCTCTGAATTCTCATTTCCTGCTCCTACAAAATGGACCCAGGCTATCACAGTCATTCATGCATGAAACACTTTCCTACAAATTTGCAGCCCGAGAGGAGCTGTTCTATTACAGGTCTATTATTTGCATAATTGGGTGCTAACAAAAATAAAACTAACAAATTGCTGATAATTGCAAACTGTCAACTATATTGGGATAGGTCAGAGGTGAAATGGAAGGGTGAAGTCTCCAGGTGTGTTGAGGTCAAAAGCAACTTGTTATTGAGGGGAAACTTGTTAAGGGTAATAGCTATCAGAGAAACTCAACTGAATAATGTTAAAACCAGCCAAATCTTAAGCAATGTGTTGCTGCAATACTCCAGGAGAGAGGAACTATTGCCAACGTGAGTAATTGGTTAATTTTTCATATGTTACTCAGGAGGGTGGGCTGAAAAGGGGCACTAAGAGAACTGTGAATTCTGTTGTTGTATAGCAAATAGTACAAGAAAACTACACAGGAGGACTTTACCCAGAAAATGTTCTAAAATAGAATTGAGGTACCAAAATCATTTTAATACCTGAACAAATTGAAAGTTATTTCCCAGAAAAATCCACATGGCACTCCAGATGGCTGGGGAAAGAAATCTCAGTTGACTGTGGTAAGATTTGAGAACCTGAGGGTCAAAAGGGAATGAACTTGCACTGGTACTCTGGAGTGATCCAAAGCCCATTGCTTTTAGCTGACTTCTTCCTACCAAAGAAGTTCCCTGGTATTTTTAGGCAAATGAAAAATTATGGACAGCTTGAGGAAATGCAGTTCTTTTTAAAATGGCCTTGGTTTTAACTACCATACTGTATTGCTTCAAAATCCTCTCAAGAACTTCCTTATGTAAGTGAAAAACAGCCTCACAAATTGTCAGGGTGGTTTAAATCAACTTCAGTGCAATAAAAGGTATATGTGCTCCCTTAGTCAGGGGAGTTGGAAAAAGAGCTATCAATAACAGTATGTCAGATAAACTCTGAGGGCAAAGAGAGGACTTTGCTGGGACATGACTTTTTTCATTCTCTCAGGGATTCTTTTTCTCTTCTGTCTTCAGTTGCTTTTATATCTTTAACCATACAGCAGCCAAGGCAGGAGAGGAACTGTCTGACAAAGGTTTCATTGACAAAAGTGTATGATTTTTTGCTAGAAAGCACTTCCTTCTCTGCTGAAGGCTTTGAAGTGTCATCTTTGTTCTTTTGGGCTTGTTATTTTTTTTTTTTCCTCTTTAAAAATGATAGACAAAATACTTGAAAGTCATCTTTGAGTACAGGCAGGATAACAGGAGCAGCAACAGAAACCCTTCATTTAAAAAGGTATCATCATGCTAAAATGATGCACTTGAAATATCATTTCTAATCCATGTTGAGAAAACAGTGCCTTAAATAATTTAAAACTGCTAGCTGAATTTTAAAAACATGTATAATTTACTCTTCAAGTTGTCTTCTTTCTTCATTGTCTCTCTCAGCGTGCCCTGTCTCTGCTGACTCTGATCTGTGTACATCTTTCATGTGGTTTGGTTTTACTATCTGCAAAATGGATTAATGGAAATGAACTCCTTTGTAAAGTGCATTGAATCAGCGTCAAAAAGTGCCATTGGAAGGCAAGGGATTGTTCATGTAGTCTGATTTTTAATATTGGAACACTGTGGTTGATTTTGGTTTTCTAAAACCTGAGATCCTAAATTATATCTTTTTTTTTTTTGCTTGTTAGCACCAGGTAACCTCTTTCACATCCATAACAACCTACACCCTACAATCTGATACCTAAAACTGAGATCCTGTCCTTGCAGGCGTGCAGCACTCTCGCTGCAGTTCATTCAGTAGGTAACTCCAATGAATCCAGTGTTGTTAATCCCCTTCTGTGGAGACCTGATTCTCCATTGCTGAGTAAATGGAAATTTCAGGATTTACTTCCTTGGTAGTAGGGTCATATCTATTTCAGACACTGCAGGATCAGGTCCTGAAACTAGTCGTTAAGGTTACACAGGTGAGTAGGAAGATGTGATAATACTGACAGCAATTAAGTTACTGTTCCTAATAATTTCAGTTCAGTCAGACCACAGAAATCAGCAAACCACCAGAGACAACTTCCTGTGGTTTGACACGATAATCCTGTAGTGAAACATGACTGTGCTAGCCTCTTTTTTTTTCTCTCGATTAACTCACTTCTTTAACACAAGTTTTAAAGTCCATGATCTCCAGGTTATTACTGTCCACCAAAGAGGGCTTCCTTGGCATGGGCTGGGGAATGAAAGTTTCTTGGCAAATAAGGATGGATGATTACAACAGTGCAGTTCCTTTTGGTGCTTCCAGACTTAGCATCCAGATGAAAAGCTGTTTGATACACCTAACAATGCCTGTGTCCAAAGCACAGCAAAGCTCCATGCTAGGGGAAATAATGGGGCTTTTTATTCCTCCACCCCAAAAATCAGTAACTCTTCTGCATGTACTTCTGCAGGAGTGCTGGGCTATGTGTTTTGCTCTTTGCTGTAACTTGACAGTCGAGGGAAAACTGGACAGAAGCTCAGAGCTGAGTGGAGTAGCAGCAAGACAGACTTCTGTTGTGCACACTCAAACCCATGGGTTTAGAAAAGAAGTGACAACAAAAACAAGAGGGAGTTAATACCACGAGTGTATTAGTCCAGAGATGCTGCTTTCTGTATCATGGGTATTATATATCATTGGCAAAACCCCACGGTTTCCAGGGCTCATGCTACCCACAAGTCTGCTCATCCAGCCTCTCTTCTCCATCAGGCTTTTTTTTCCTGTGGCAAACACAGACCAGAAGCAGGCTGGGTTTGGGGTGCTGCCCGGGTTTTGACAGGCTGCTCCCCCCAGCATCCCTACCACATACTGCACATCTGTATGACACTTGCACTCTCCTCAGTACATTAAAGAGCTCAACAGCAAACTCCTGCCAGGGGAAGAGCAGCCTCACTGTTGATGAGATGAACTGGTACCCTTCCCAGTGACAAACTGGAGTGGCCTGAGGGTTCTCTCCCTTACCCTACAGAGACAGGTACAAGCACGTCATGCTCTGCCTGCGCGCCACAGCAGCTCCACACGAGCCAGCACTGCTGCACAAGCACAGGACTGTCCCTGAGCTGATAAACCCTTTAAAGTGATAAAGTAGTTTAATTCAGGGAAATTGTCACAATAAATACCTTAAAATCCAGACAGGCTAATTCTGCCTCTTCAGCCATCCATCTGCACAGATTTTTTTACAACTGGGTTGTTTAACAACTGAGCTGGGTGAAGTTTTATCAACTGTGAGTTTTCAGCAAAACGTCTGCCCAGAATTTCCTAAATATTTTATAAACATAAAAACAAGGAGTATTTTTAATGGTGGTTGTCACTGTTGGGAAGCCCATCTCATTTCTACTGAGCTGAATTTTCTTTAGCTTTCATAATTAGTATTGTTTAAAGGTCAGTCTTTCTGATTTGTAAGTAATCACAGTTACTGGGATTTACAGGATAAAAAGAGAATTTGTTGCCCACTGTCCCTCCTGCTGCTCCTCCCTCTCCTCCAGGATTACAGTAGCAGTATCTTAGAGAAAATAAACCCCAATAAACCAGCCTAAACACTGGATTATTTTTTTCCAAATCCCCATTCTTAACATAAGCAATGCTCAGCTGGAAGCCTAATAAAACCTTTGAACCAGTAATTTGCACCCATTCTTTTAAAAGCCTTTTTCCCATTTTAAATATTAGTATAAAAAAGGGGATTTGAGGAATCAGGATCGCCAAAGCAAACATTTGACACACTGTTATATTAGACTTACAGAATATAAAGCTTAGGCACATGAACCCAAACTGCTGCTGCTGTTCTGGGAATCAGTGCTTATGTCTTCAATAAGGACAAAAGTGCTGGGGGGAAAAAAACCCTCTTGTTTCTCTGTACGTCTCTGTGTGCATGTGCCGTGCTGTCTTTAAATAGTAGGAGGATTGCACCATGTTGGTATGGCAGCAAACTGTAAAAAGAAAATCCTATTTAAGGCTCTGAAGGATATTGACTAATTTCTAGCTTTCATCATGAAAACAGTGCCACTGACACGCTTTTTCTTTGCTGTGCCACAAAGGTTTATATTTGGATGTTGTTGTGGAAACAAACTGGGCTGAAATGTACTTTGGGTTTGTGTTTCTGAAAGGATACAGTGTGATAGTGGATTTCAGACTCAGATCTTGTAAGCAAGTGTTTAACTTTATGGACCAGAGCACATAAAACTAAATCCCCATGTGTTTCTAGGACTGAGCTGTTGGATCCTGGAAGCAGAGAGGTGGATCTAAAAATTCTTATAGTAATAAACGAGTAGCTTTGTGTGCAGAGGGTTTAATGAAAGCTACTTTTCAACATCTCTGCTTCTCTTTTCTTCCTTCCAATATGTTTGTTGATGTCTTGGGGGTGGAGGAGGCTTCTCTTAGCATTTGGGAGCTGCCGCCCCTATCGAACTCCCTGTTTCATGAAAATGGTTAGAAACTTATCTTAAAGGCCTTTACTCCTTTGATAGGTTTGCTTGAAATTAGTCAATAAGTGTAAAACTTTTTTGATGGAAAGGAATGGAGAAGGACTGACTCCATACAACACTAGCACACAAGATTTGTTTCTCTAGGCATCCAGCTAAAACATTTAACATGTTCAAGGTGAAAATCAACATGCCGGTCTGATGCTCTATATTTGTCATCTCTACTTGCAAATCCAACACTGTAGCTTTATGTTTCTGCTGGAAAGAAAAACAAACTGAAAACAATAGGAGAAAGCACAGAGCCTTGCCTGGAGTTCAAGGATTTGTGCAGAGACAGGGCTGGGTCCACTGTGGGGAATTAAGTCATTTCCCATACACCAGTTAGAAAAGGGACACAGCCCCAGTACTGGGACTGGAGTTATGTATGAACTGGGGGAAGTCTTCTTGCTTTGCTTGAGAGCAAAGGAGAGGACTTGGTTTGCTGTCTTCTCCCTGTCACTACTGTCCTCTCTGCAGTGTGTTCAGTCCTGCTAGCACAAGGTGTGTCTGACAGGAAAACAGAGGTATTTAAACTCTTGAGTTCACTGAGTAGTTCCCAGGCTCCCTAGATTCCACTTTTACCTGAAGTAGTACTCTTAATGCAATCCTAGCAGTGGAGAGTGGGGATGGGGAGGAAAGTCTCAATATGTTTGTTTCTGAAGACAGTATTTGGTAAAAAACCCTCCCAGGTAGCCTAGAGCACCCAAGAGAAGAAAATACTGTTTTACAGAGGAATATCTTTGGTTTTCTGACTCTTCAGAACAAGGGAGAAATTTTAAAAGAGAAGCCTGAGTTTAATGAGCGGTAGCAAAAAAGTGCTGCTTGACTGCTACACGTGAAAGACACCAGGTTCTCCTCAGGAGCACATCAGCAAGAGGCACTGATTTCCCTGGGGATTAAAAAGAAAAAACAAAAGAAAAAAAAAAGAAAAAAGAGGATTGTGATACTGTGACAAAAAACCCCCTTGGAACTACTGTTCATCTGCTTCCTCATCCTGCCTGTTCTAGGCCTGTCTGCTCTGTATTTCACACTGGCCATCTCCTTAGCAGGACACTGTTGCTACAAGCACGGAGGGGCCAAATGAAACCTAGATTCACAAGTATGTCCCTGTTTTTCTTTTGCTCGTGGCATAAATCAAAAAGAAAAAGAAAAAAGACCTGTTAGCACAGAGCTCAGGTTTGTTTATTTTTTTGCCAGCTGCAACATGCTACCCTCTTAGGGGATCACGTAAAACCAGTCATGGTTTAGGTTGGAGTGACATGTCAAACCCAAACTGTAGGCCTGGCCCCTCTCAATGAATTACAACTTTGTCAGGAACTTATTATATATATACATATATACATACATATATGTATTTTTTTTAAATTAAGGTAGGGTTTTTATCAAATCAAATACCTGCACACTAAATTATAGTTCTGGTGCCAGCCTGACTCTCCCTCTCTCTCCCCTGCTCTCTTTTCCTCAGCGTTACGATACAGGAGGTTTTGTTCTGAGGAGAGAGTGAATGCTCAAGTCCCATGCTGCTGAGAAAACACTATTTGACCTTGCCACATGTTTTGTTTTTGGATATTTACCACAACATGTCCCCACGCTGTTGCCTTAATGATAAAAATATTCAGAGTCAAAGAGTGGAGGCCTGGGGTGGTGGGTAAAAGGCAGGAAGGTGAATCAGTAATAGAGTACAGCCATCAAAGATGTTTACTCATCTGTTTTCTGAAACAAGTTTGTTTTGTTTATTAATAGGGCTTGAAATGCCAAGGGGAAAGTTTAAGGTGAACTAAAAATGCCATATGTTCCTCTGGCATGGAGTCTCCTTTTCTACATGCTAAAATTAGTTGGGTGCTGGCTTTTCCCTTTTTATCTACCTCTTCCCTCTGAGGAATAGATGCTATTGTTCTTTTAGAGGAGACCAGAAAGCTCAGCAAATGAAAGTAGTAAAAGTTCACTGGAGGTCTGTTTAATTCATGGCCCAGCAGTTTATGTATTTAGATACATAAGCTACTTCAAAATAGTACACACAATAATTTTTTTCTTTTTAAAAATAAACTTTCAACTCATAGTCTTTTCCATGGAGGAAAAGGGGAATAATTGTTGTGAACAAACATTATATTTTATGCACAGCTCTGCATACAGCCAGGAGATGCTTCTGCTGTAATTATGGCCTTACGGGGGAAGAAGGAGAATATTAGGCAAATTAAATTGCTATGCATCATCCCAGCACCGGATAGTTTGATCATGAAGTGTGTCCTCATGAGGGGAAAAATCTGTACCTGGTTAACAATACATCCAGCTACACATGGGCATCAAATCCTTCCTTTGTGTGCTTCCGAGGAGCATTATGGTTTGGTTTTTATAGAACTGAATTCAGAGCACATTTGAGGGGAGGGGGTGGGTAGAAAAGTTTTCCTCAAGGGGACCTCCACAAACCGTGACCATTTCTGTTCAGAGAACATAATGAAAAACTCTTACTAATCCTATATCATGCATGTCTGGGCATTGAGCTCATGTGCAAACTGAAAGAGACTCGTGCTTGTAGGATCAATTGCAAATTTAATACAGGGTGATAGAATACACTAGTGTCTGAGCATACCAGCACTGCATTAACTCCAGTCCATGTTCAGGCTGCCTTAGACTCAGGCAATTATTTGTTATGCAAGATGAGAGGGTGAAGGAATGCTTTGGAGGAAAGACTACATTTCATATACCATTTGTGGAAGTGCCCCTGCTGATGGACACAGAGGTAAAGAATAGAGAAGGACCTCAGAGCAGAGCTGAGAGAGAGATCTGACCTCTCTTTTTCCTTCTAGCTCAGGAAGGGACATTTGGATTTTCATGATTAAAAAGCTGCAACAGAAGTACATGGCATTTCTTGATGTTTTGGATTGGCAGCTATGAAATAAACTGAAGTTAAGATAAAAGGATGGTAGAGCTATGAGATGAGGAGAGGAAACCTAACAAAAAAGATTGGATATTTTAAGATGCTCTGTACATAGCTGGAGGCGGGAATCCATTTCACACAGGAAAAGTTACAACATGATGGGGGTGTCAGGGGTATAGAGATCCATTTCTGATGGTTTAGACTCTTTCACTCAGCACTGAACTTCAGTCTCTTGCTTCAGCTGTGTAGTATGACCAACTCTGCCCTTCAGAGCATTGATCTTGGAACCCTAAACCCCAGCCTAAGTCACTCTAGTTCAGGTTTTTATCATCTGAGTAGGATCTTCTGAGGTCAGAGGCAAGCATCAATTTGGACTGAGATTTCACATGTCCAGGAATATTAAGGCATCTCAATCTAGCAGGTGTATGATGTTTCTGTAGGTCTTGTATGCTTACTAGTTCATCAAATCCAAGAAACAGAAAGGTGTTCCTCAACATTCGAGGTCTTATACAATCTCCCCAGTAAGTACATATCCTTCAGGATAGGGCCACCTCCCAGTGCCACTGCCTGCTGAGGACAGATGAAATAGGTCCTGCCTAACTCCTCTGGTGCCTTATTGTACTCACAGCTCTGAAGGGGGCAGAAATCAATCACTCCAGGAAATGGCTCAGAGAGGAGATGTTGAATGTACGTAGTCATTTAATTGCATTATGGCCCTTATTAAATAAAGGTAGAGGAGAACCTAAAGGTGGCCTGCTTCTATTTTGGATGCAGATATTATGTAAATTTATGTACCTGATTATGCCAATCTTGTGAACCCCCTCAGGTTTCTGAACAGTTTCCAAGCTGTCCCCCTTGCTCAGTGTGGAATACTTTGTCATTTTGTTCTGGTTTTGAAGTGGGGTCTGTTAAACCTCCAGCATGTCTGTGTGTGCAAATGTGTGTTTGCTCCCTTGCTTTCCTGCAAGCCATGGGCTGAATCTGGCACTGGATTTTCTGGCTGGTTGAAGAAAAATGTGTTTCTGAAGTGAAAAATTTGCCTTTTAAATTTCTATGTAGCTTGTACCAAGATTATAATTCATATCCAGGGCTGAATACTAAATGACCCTGTTACTCATTTCCACAAATATTCTGAAAGGCGAAGAGTGAGGCAAGGGAAAATACTGGCCTAAATCCAATGCTGTTAGAACCCAAAATCAATGGCATTCATATGAAGGTTGGATTTGGCCTCCTCCATCTTTCATTTAAAGATATAACATTAACAGAATATAAATATTTCATGATGCCCCAGAGCTGCAGCAGCAAATCTGCTCAAGGATGCATCTTTCCTTATTGAACAAGGGAAATATTGTAAAATGAAGTCTCCTTAACAAAGACCTTGTCACCTGGAAAAACTGTTAGAAACTGTTCTTGATACTGTATGTTACAAGGTACTTGTGAAGAATAAAACTTGGAGGATAAACTGTCCAAACTTGAAAAAGCAATTCTTCTTTGGCAATAACTGAACAATCCACAGTGGCTATTTACATGATACATTATTAGTAAAAGTTTTCATCAAACTTAGTCCTTCCGGTGCCATGCTGACAGACCCATGTATTATCCCAAGAATTTTCCAGAATAAAGAGAAGGTAATATGAACTCTATTGCAAGGGAGATGAACTCACCGGAAAATGTACTGAAAAATCATTTCAAGGATCTTGCAGTTGAACAATATTTACTGTGACATCTACTGTGAATTATGGTTTATTTCCGCTCTTTTCAATGAGGTAGAGAGTATTGTGGAAACAACTCAGATTTTTTAAACATGAAATAATAATCTTTATATGTGGCAACAAGAATGTTACATGTCTGTGCCAGGTCAGATGCTATTGGTGATTCTTGTTGAAATGCTCAGCCGTGTGATGCCCTTGCAAAACCCCATCCCACCATCAGTGCCCTTCCACGCCTGCAGCATTGAAATAACATTCTAAATCTTTGCACCTCTGATGCCAATTGTTCACTTGCACATGAATCCCAAGGAGGTGATACAGCAAAATAGTGACCAAATATATGTTTAACTTCCTTTTTGGAATCATTGAATTCAATGGGTTTGAAATTTTGAGATGAAACATATGGGTTTCAGGTGTGTCTCTGGGGATGCACAGTTAAATCCTGTAGAATACATATTGTGTATAATGCACAGTTGTTATTTCTACATTCACACTGCCCGTGCTGGAGCTGGCTGTTAGCGTGTCATTCTCCTGACACATCATTAATAAACAGGTAATTTCATACCTGATTTCCACCGAGTGTCATGCTGAAAACCACCTGGGTTTCAGTTTTCATCGACATTTAAAATAAATTTTTAAAAAAAGGACGCAGACTGAAAAGTGATGGTTATATTTGAACTAGGACTGGTCTAATTGAATAATGGATCAATCAGGTTTGAACAAGAAACATGCTGGAAGGAGAAAATGTGTCACTGGAGCCTGTGAGGCTCCATATACCCAGTTGTTCTGAAGGAGCTTTCACAGCTTCAGCTTCAGAGGTGGGAACCTTTTCTAAACAGGGACCTTACCCAAATCTTTGTCACTTCAATAATTTATACATTGATCCTTTATTATGTCTTATCCCATGGATGTGGAGAACAATTTATTCTCCTTCACCGTAGCATTTCATGTATTTGAAGACTTGATATATGTTCCTTCTGTCTTTTCTTACTTTGTCTGAGTAACTCCAGTTCCTTCCACTTTCCTGTGTATCATTTCACAAAAAACCCTGACCTGTACTCACTAATCCCAATTAATTTTGCAATTGATCCTTTTCCAGAAGTTCTTACAAGAGTCCACATTTGCCAGCAGGTGTCACCAGAAGAGAACACTAATTCCCAGCTCTGGAATGCAACTGCTTCTTGCAGGAAATGCAATTTTGCTCTTTTTTTCGTTATCTCTATTTTTCATACCATTGAAACTCATTTATTCCATAATAACTTGTCACTATTTTAGAAAATAAATATGTCCTGAAAGCAAGAAACCCCCAACCAAAGGAAAACACACCAAGTTTGGGAAAGGAGCTTGGCAAAGTTATCAGGGATTTTGCAAAGTGGTTGCTGGCTGGTGGCAGTAGGGAACTGGGTTAGGATTTAGGTTGGCATAGGCTCTGAGTGTAGGTGTCCCATCAGTGTAGACTTCTTGAGGGTCCAGCATACTGAGAGCATAGGCAACTTTCCTCCCCAGCCTGCCTCCTGCACTGGAGTGCTGTTTGTAAGCACCTTCATCTGTGTTCAGCAGGCAGCAGCCTCTTCAGATCCAAACATTTGCACAAAAGCTCCGGGGAACACTCAGATTTGTGTTATGAGCTCTAACTAATTCATTGCATGGATGACCATGGCATAAGCGAGTATCTCGTTGTTTTCTTTCTCTTCCTTTTTTGTTCATCCTTCGCTTGCTGAGGGATTTCTGAGTCAAACCTCTCCCCGCTCCTCCAATTTGCACAAACCAGTTTGAACCAGTGCCCAAACATTCAAATGCTATCTTCCCATATTCTCATTGTCAGACAAGAGGCTTCAACAAAAACTGCTGTTCTCCCAAAGGTTCATCATGATTTTCTGTGGTGAGGACAGGGCAGTACTACAATCTGCAACTCTGCAGAAGTTTTTAAAGGTGGTTCTGGTTGAGTTGGTCATTTTTGTGCAAGCATGGGTGACTGCAGTACAACCTGCATCACATGAATTGGAACATGCTATTGAAAGGGTTTGAGAAAATGTTCTTTTGATTTTTTTCTTCTCTTGATTAAACCAGCAACCACTGCATAAATATCAGAAATAAAACCTGCTGCAAACTGAAGGATTAGTATTTAGCTCTTTATCTAAATACACTCCATTCCCCCCTATGTCCCCTCCCCAAAATAAAATAGCGTTGTTTGAAATTTCCAGGGAAGCTTAAAGCCTAAAGCATTGGGTGAGATGTAAATTTCTTAAAATATTTATCCATCCATAAGTGGCTACATATTTGACATTATTATAGGGTTTCTCAGTGTTCCATTTTATTAAAAAATATTTATTTGGTTTCTAAGATTACTGCTTCTCTGACCACAGAAAATTCAATTACCGAAAACTGCAGCTATCAAATTGGTTGAAAATAAATAGCCTTTTATCCAAACCTGGCATGGACTGGTTTACTTTTAATACATAGCCATAAAAAAAGAAGCTCTTTCCACAGAGAGCTGGTTGGTTACAGAACAAGAAGCCAAGGAATACTTTGCATCATCAGGTTGGGGATTTTTTTTAAATAAGGTAGAGAGGGGGTACAAAATAAGTCATTATGAGACTAATTAGCTGTTTGCTTTTCTCTTTTGTTTTAACAAATGGCAGATCTCTCAAGGTGGTTTTTTTTGTTACAATAAGTAAGTCTTGCTTTCGTGTTCACGTGCTTGAATAGATATGCAGGTAACAATCCCAAATGCTTTCTTAAAGTAACAGATGTCTCCTACCTGTAAGGTTTAAAACAGGTATTGTGTTTGCCAATGGCAAATAATAGAAATTAGTGATAGAAGAAGTGTTAGAGGTAAATGTGTAAGCAGGTTTATTAATTGCTTTTCAGCTTCAGTGACATAGATTCCATCACATCTCATAACAATATATTGCAGAGATTTATTAATGAAGTAGGTACTTGAATGTAGCTAAAGGCTTTAACATCCTTTGTGATATACAGGAAATGCTGTATTCTTACATGTATGGTGAATGTCTGGCTCGTACCTTCATCCACAAGCATCTCTCTTCTAACAATGCTTTTCCAAAAGGGAAACAAACCAGAAGGGAACAAGTTTAAAAAGAATGACTGTCATTTCCAGCTCTTTCCAAATGGTCTGGGCTAAGACTTCCCCTCCTTTAATTCGTTAAACAGCCACATTGCTTTTTCAGTCAGTTTGCTTGCCTGCAAAGTCCCTTCTACACCATGTCTGAAGATACCATGTCTTTCAGCTAAGGTCCAAAAGGCATCAAAGGCTGGAATGTGAAACATCTCTGTCCTGTCGTATGCCAGGAGTTCATCGTTAACAGGTTCTGTTAGCAGACTGGCTGCCTCAGAGCCCCTGCCTTGGATGGATCAAGGATGCTTGGTGAGAGATGACCCTGCAGTGGCTTGATAGGGAACAATGTGCTCCAGGCAGACACAGTTCTCAGGATGCACCAAAGAGCTGTCTTTCCCAGCACCAGGATGAAAAGCAATGAGATCAAAGCTCAGGCACCAGCAAAGGGAGATAATGCAATGGGCACATGGTCTTTCCAAAAATGCTGCTTTAAAAGGGAAGACTGCCTTTTGGCCTGTAGAATGAATGTCCATTTCTTAATGGTAACCTTCAAGAGAAGTTAAAAGGGCCAAGGAGATTTTTCTAAGTGAAACAGAAACATGTCAGTATTAAAAATCTCAGGTTTTATTGCTTTGGAAAGACATCTAAATTCCCTAGAAGATCTGTGGGAAAATTCATCAACTGCTGAGATGGGTAAAAATATTCCTGTATCTCCCACTGGGCACACTGAAAGAATCAGTTATAACCATTTCCTTGAAAACTGGAAGCACTTTGTAGTTCCTATTTACTGAGTTTTCATGCTTTGAAAATGCATGGGAGGAAGATTACCTGTAGATCTCAGCTAGAGCGCGTGGGTGGAGACCGCAGCCCAGACCTCTTGCGTACTTATCCCCTTTAGATGGCACATTTCATTTCCCCATCCCTCAGTCTTTCCAGCTGCTAAATAGAGATATTACAAAGGGTTAGGCTGTAAAGTTTAGTAAAATTAAATAATGCTTGGAAAGGGCTTTAAGAAGATTTTGTGAGGAAAGGACTCACTTAGGTTTGAAGAATAGCTGGCTGCTTTTCCATCTATGCGGTTTTGCAGGTCTGTACACACACGTCCCATTGTACACAAAAGCTGCTTATTTTTTTAAGCCAGTTGGTGAGTGTATTATATGACATCAAGTCATCCAAAGAGATTGCTTCAGCCAAAATGGCAGGAGAGAAAAGAGGCTGAGAACCTACACTTTAATCTCTTTTCTGATGTGATTTCCCAATTGCATCAGGAGGCAAAATCTCCCTGAGTTCAGAGTCTGATTATGCTGGAAGATAATATACACTAGCGGTTATGCCCCAGTCTGCTTTCCAGGAGACCTTTCCCCAGCTTCCCTGGAGGTGACCCAACTCCCATTGTCTCCTGCAGAGTCTGCTAGCTGCGATGCTGTTGAAATGTAGTTTATGGATAAAATGTAGTTTAGGTATCTGTAATGGATCCTGCACTCACAGCCAGTAGACCAGTAGCTTAGCCATCAGCTGTCAGCCCAGAAAATCTGTGGTTACCTTTCTTTTCCCTTTTTTTTTTCATTTTCTCCTCCTTTTTCCTTTTTTCATCCTTCTTAAAGTGACGGCACGAGGCAAGCTAATAGATTTGAAATTACAAGAGCAGCTCCACGGACTTCTTTAGCAAATGAAAATAAAACTGTGTCGCAATTTTATGTTGAACTGTATGATTGCGAAGCGTGGTGTCCCCACTGCCTTTCCCTTGGGCTGACTCCTGGCCTTAAACTGCTTCACTCTCCCTGTTAACTTGTGTCTCCTAAAAAGCAATAAAATACAGCAGACCCTGCTCTAGTGAGGTAACTTATCACTCGCAGCAAAAAAAACTCCCTGGAAGTGTGTGTATCTAAAAGGCTTGTATATTTATATATATTTTGAATGTCTGCTTCTAGATAATGTTGCTTTGCTCATTTTAAAAACTCTGCCTTGTATAAAGAGCTTCTTTGGAAGCTTTAAATTTTTTTAAATGAGTTAGTGCTTAATGTTGCCTTGGTAGCAGATACCCTTCAGGTTAGTTTTCCTTGCGATGCATACAAACAACACATTGACTATGGCCTCACTTTATATTCTCACTAAATCAAGGTAAAGTTTTTTTTAAAGCCCAATTCATATTAAAAATTCTTCCTGTGGGTGCGAAGTGATTTTGACACAGGCACAGCTCACATTGAGAACCCTCCAGACTTGTGGCTTCAGAGCAAAGAAGGGAAAAAATATAGCTTGGGGTGGGGACAGGGGTTAGAAATAGTTTAGAGGACCCTTTGGATTTAATTCATGTCAGAAGAGACCTGGCTATCACACACCACTTGTCACAGATTTATGGATCATCTATTTTGTTAATGCTTGTGGATCTCTTGCTGAACATAACCCCTCTTGGGTGTTTTTTTCCTGATCAAAGACTGTAAAAGTTATAAATGTCCCTGTGATATCTTGAGGTTTTCCTAAGAAGAAGGTGCAATGATGGAACTGTTGTTAGGGTAATCATGAAGTCATATATTTTCCATGTTATCTTAACAGTTTTCTGAGGTGCACTTGCATTTTGTGTGTATTGAACAATCTGTGCTTTAAAATAACCAGCTGATGAATTTATATGCTGAATATGACCACATAGAATGAGGCCATTTGTTTGTCATCTGTATTACCTGAAATGCATAGAACAGTCACTTTAAAATATTTACAGCATTTTTTATGGAATTCACTCACAAGTAGAATTTTAAAGAGTCATACCTGTATGCCTGCAGGTATAGAAGATTTAAGCTTACATGTAAATAAAGTACAGCAAGTTTTTAATCTCATGTACATCACCATGTGACCACCAGCTCTTCACTATTCCTTGCTGGTAAAATTCTTTTCCAGTCTGAAGTTATTGTCTTGATGAGAGTAAAGATTGCAAATGCTCATGGATCAGCAACTGTCAGGCACACACATGTCCTCTGCCACACATCTCAGCTCTGCCCTCACTGAAGTTGCCTTGGTGGGTTCAGATGTGTTTCCTTCCACACACAGTTCAAGCAGCAGCTTCTTGCCTGGTCTAACAGTGGAGGTGATTTGTGTCTGGTGGAGAAAATAGCTAATTTTGGAGTGCTGTGATTAACTGGACTCTCTTTTGAAAGCATGGCTTCCAAATGAAGGACTTTCATTATTCCTATAAAATTGCATGTGCAATATTGAATTTCTGCATTCTTGGGTTGAACAAAGCCCTGAGGTGTCTGGAGTTGAAGGCTTGCCAACAGCATCTAAATTACAAATTCGGTGTCTCATTTTTGCCCGAGCCATTGAAGCGTCATCCACTGAAGGAAATGCCAGTAGATCAATTTTCATTTTAGGACACATCTGAATTGGTTTAACTTTTAACTTGGTCACTGCTGGTAGAGAAATCTGAAAGTCTTGATGGTTCATTCAGCTTTTGGATATGAACTTTGCCAAGGGTGGAGCAAGACAGGAAGCTCTGTGTCTCTTTGGTGATTAATTAAACACCATCCTATAAGGAACATCCCTCATCCTGTAGCCTAGGGAGATTTGCTACAAGATTCAGAGAGTTTCTTGTGGGGGGAGATAAAACAAACTGAGAAGCTGGTATTTTGAAGAGGTTTCACATTGATGGGCTCAACAGTACCACAGGTGGGTCTCCCTGAATTGTTTCCTAGGAGTTTGCCCAACGTATAAAGCAACGAGCATTTAATAACGAGTGCATCCACAGAGAAGGGAGATGTGAAGGGAATACAGATGGTGCCCAAACCACAAAGCGTACCACTTGATCAGGCTCCAGACCTCAAACATCCCTAATTTAAGGGTTATCCAGATACAGGTTTTTAGGTTTGCTCATTATAGAAATTAGAGACTAACTACAGCATTCAGATACTAGTAAAGACCACAGCATTCAGAGAGATTTGGACCAGAGGTGTTAATTTTAATCCATTTTTAGAAAGGCATGATTATTACTGGCATACCTATTTTATTTTAAATGTTTTAATTACTTGAGAACAAACTGTTTTGTACAATTCCCATAGCAGCTGAACTAAACTTTGGAAGCCAAATATTCTGGCAAGAGACAAGATTAGTTTTTTGGTGAAAGCAGGAAAAGGTTTACGTACAGAGCACTTCATGAAATGCTGAAATTACGGTCCAGTGTCCATTCTGTCAGTTCCTAGGAATTAATGTAGAATTTCATTTGAAGATCTGTCTTTTAGGTACAAATTTGGAGGTTTTGGTGCTACTTTAAAGTGCATGCAGTTTATTTTACTTTAATTCCAAGTCACATTATACCCAACCAAGTCTAGTGTTGTTTTACAATCGTGAAAACATAGAAACTCTGTTCTCTAGTTCCTTATTATAGGATTGGATCTGTTGTTTATTGATGATGATTTTCCTTTCTTTTCCTGAAAGCAGCACTGGGCATGAATACATTGTGGGAGCTATTTTTACAGTTTATGTTACTCCTTCAGTGTTTGTCTATCAGTGTGAAGTTAGATAAAGAACTCTGTACCGTATGATTTAAGTGAATGGATAGATGAGAAAAGAAAAAATAACTATAGCCTCTAAGCTAATCATTCATCATTAATAGGCTTTTCATAGTTTTCTGAGTTTGGCAATATTCTAAGGGCAGTTGAAAATTTTTATCCTCGTTTTCTTTGTTCAAAAGAATAGGATTTTTTGTTCTATTTTATCTTGAATTTGATTAGACCTTCAGAAAACTTCACTCATTTATGTTTAGATGAGCCTACAATTTTAATGTTGTTAGAATGACAAGAAGAATCAATTGAAGCATGTATGCATAAGGATGAATAATATTTGGATTACATTTTATCTTCTGTGTTTTTTCATAATGTTATCTGTAAAGCTTGGAACACAACATCTTAATCTTTGGTGGTAAATCAAGAAACAAAGGGAACATGGCTTGCTCAGAGCACAGATGGATTTTCCAACCAACAGCAAGAAAGTTTTGAGTGTTAAATGATAGCGTACTGTATACAGAAATCAAAAATGCTCAGTCCAATCATATTGTTGGAGATAGGAAACGTTTCCAATATTTATCTCAACATACAACAGTTGTGGAGAGCAGGATGGGAAAAGCTTTCATTGGCATTTCAGTTTAACAGGATTTTCATAACATTTTTGTCTTTTTTTGTAGTTCTGAAAGGTTTGAATGGGCACCAGCTGCTATCTCAAAGCCACAAACATTCTAGATAGCCAGGTCTGGGTAACTGTCTTTTAAATAATATAAAGCAAAAAAATAAAACTTTATATTAAATTCTAGTATTAATGCAACTGTTTCTCCAGGAATCTTACTGGAGTTACTTTAAAAGAATGAACCATGAGGTGTGAATTTAAGGTGGGCTATTGCTTTCCTTTTCAAACAGAAACATGAAGAAAAGGGAAACTAAAGAAATGAAGGAATTAAAAAATAAATATCAGAAATAGAGATAGCATTTCTCTCATAGAAACAAACTCCTAAGTTTGTTTCTCTCACAGTGAAAAACAATATGCCTTTATGTCTGTTTCCAGGGTACCTCACAATCAAATTTTCATGATTTTTCATGGAAATTTTCCAGCCTGGAAGTACATAGGGAGTATGTACATACAGAAAAGGATGGAAAAGGAGTGATAAACCTCCTAATAAATCTGTCAGTAGGAAAGACCCTTGAAAATAACATGGCTCTTGGCTTTCTCCAACTACCACATCTCATCTTTTAACAGTATAAATAGCTAGTTTTAAAACTAGATTTTTCAGCTGAAAATGTTAAATTTGCTGGCATAAGATGCCAGCTTCTGACACTAGAATATAGGACCATTCCATTAGATTTACAGTCTTCAAGTCCATATTCCCTTGAAGATTAAACCTTCATTAAGTTCCCCCCTCTTTTTTTTTTCCCTTTATTTCCTGCCTTTTGCTCACATCACACTATAACTTTCATAAGCACTCTTGGTTTTAGTGCTTTAATAAAAACAGCTTTGGTGGAGGTTTAAAGGCATTTCAGATTCTCTAAAAACCTTTTGGAAATTCACTCCTAAGTCGGTAATTCAACCTTCCTTCCCTATCTCCTTGTCTCCTACCATACATCTTCATTAAGATGCATCTAAAAGAAGGTAGTCTGTAATTTAAATAATTACATCAAGGGTTTAGATTTTCTTTCTCTCTCTCTCTTTTTTTTTTTTTCCACTATTGTTATGACTAGACAGAGGATCATACTGAGTACATTAGCCAGGCAGTGACTCAGGACACCTACTGCTTGGAATGCCATTGCACTCTGAAAGGAAAGGGATAAAACCGTCTATCCTCCAGCCCTGAACCCCACTACATAGTAATATTTCTGCCACAAAAATACTTTGCTGTCAGCTCCAGCAAGGCAACATTGGATAGCTGCGGTAGTTTGTTGTCAAAATGAAAAATGGTTCAGTGCAAAAGGTCTCATTGCTGGGATGCTAACAATCAAGGAACACTAAGTCAAGCATTTGACAAGGAACTTTGGTCTTGCTGTTAAATACCACTTAATATTGTCCTGCCCGATAATCCCTGCTGTTTAACAACTGTGCAATCATGGCTCAGTGATGGCATTATGCCTTTTCTGAAGGGAAAAAACTAGGCCATATGTCATACATTTGCCTGCAAAAGAAAATACATGTCTTTTAATATCCAAGGAAAATATAGATGTTTCAAAAATAAGACAATTGCAAACACATTATAGTCTTGATTCTTCTTTGGAGTTTGTGTCCAGAATAGAAGGGAGTGTTACTGTTCCAGCTGAACTTAGTTGTAGGTGAAAAGCTGAGTAACTTCCAGTCCTATCCTGGTGGAAGCTTGTACGTACAGCCTGGGAGCAAATAAATGCATCCCAGCCTTTATTCACCAAAGCAGGACTGGAGAGCTTTGCTGTTATCACCTGGGTCTTGCAGCTTCTGCCTTAAAAAGGGCTCCCTCACGGCATGAGTTGTCATTTCCAGTTAAGATCTGTTGCCTTCAGGCCGTGACCTCTCATGTATCCATTCTTTAACTGATCCTCCTCAGATAAACTTCTTGAGTTCTTTGTGTCATTTTTCTCATTGCCTTTCAATGCCTGATCTCTTGAGTCATCCCGCCACGGGAGTGTCCTTCCTCTATTTTGATGCACCTTTTTGATGGTTGTGTTCTTTGTGGAAAGAATACCCTTTGCTTTTGTGGTTTTAGTCTAATTCTGAACATTTAATTCTGTATTTCAAATTGGGGAATGTATGATATGAAGAGATTCTTCACAAAGGTGATAGAAAGTATTGCAGCAGAAGGTGAATAGACTATTGACCTGAAAGTCAATAGAACATTTCTTCATTTTAGTTTGGCTACAAATCCTGGCTGGAGCCAGGAATAATTATATTCAAACTAATAAATAAATAAATAAATAAAAAGCCCCAGACTGTAGAAAAATTAAATGGGCAAAACTAGGCATTGTTATTGGTCATTTATTTCCAGCAAGGAATTGTATAGGCTAGCAAACAGTTTAAAGTAAACAATTTACAATAACAACATCAAAAATAGTGAGAATTATTTTCAGGGAGTGATTCTATGATTCTATGAATTACTGGAAAGGCAAAAAGCCTAAGCAGTTAAGGAAGAGCTTGAAGGCAGCCTCTGGGGAAAAGAGTAGAGACCTGAAACAACTCAACCTCTCCTTAG
>NW_010311330.1:98635-116932 GCF_000700745.2 Antrostomus carolinensis | reverse complement strand
CTGAAGGGAGAGAACCACAAGCTGAGCCTGGCAGTTGTTCTACTTGCTGGCTGTTTCTCCATCAATGTGCTGTCAGGGTAGGCCTGTATTGTGCAGCTTTTTGTTTACATATCGACCCAAATGAACTAAATAACCACGTAAAAATGCAAAGACATTCTGGAAGAGATGGCTGATGGCAAATATTTTTCTATGCTTGATGTGTCAGCGGGGTTCTGGCAGGTGCCCTTAGAAAAATACAGCACACATTTCAGTGCATTCAACACCCCCTTTGGGAGACACTGTTTCCTCAGCCTGCCCTTTGGGTTATGTTCAACACCTGAGGTGTTCAAAGGAAAATACAACAACTGTTTGATGGTATAGAAGGTACAAAGGTTTGTGTAGATGACATTTTGATCTGGGAAAACCAGTAGAGGAACTAGTCAGTGGTTCCTAGCAGCCTTGGAAAAAACAGGAGTTGGGCTAAAAGCTAAACCAACAGTAAAAGTAAATTCTGTGAAATGGAAATAACGTACCTGAGAGAGAAATGCTCATAGCAATGGAGAGTGTAGATCACAACAAGCTTGAAGCTCTGTTGGCCCCAATAGGTGAAGAAAGACTCAAAGTTTTCTCAAGTGCAGAGAAATCTGTGCCTAACCTGACTCCCCAGGAATGGGGGACTTCTGCCTGAACATCCATCTTGGTGTGAAAACTGCCCACTATCCCAGGGTGAGAACTAGTCCATGGTTAGAGACTCTGACTTGTTACCACTAGATCAATATTTCAGAGTGCTGCCAATTGATATATATTTTAAAGAGACAGAGTGAAAATACACTTCCATCACAGAAAGTCACATTTCTATGTGCAGTTCCTGCATTAGGAATTAGCAAATCCCTTGACCACATCAGCCAGGTGTATATCTCAGTATTTGACTGCTGTGACCTGTTGTAGAATATACTTGCTTTGAATCTAGAAACGGATACGGAGATGACAGGAGAGGTTGTTCAGTTTTGTTTGTTTCTCAGCGCTTATCTTGGTAAACTGGTTTTGGATGGTTTTATTGGGGGAGAAAACATTCAAAGAGCTTTTCAAATCTGTTAAATTTCAATCTGGAGAAGCAGCTGTTTTTAAAATTACTGAAATTCTGAGCAAGATTAAGGTCTGGTATAATCTCCTCTGGCTTTGCCAGGTCAATCCCATGCATTAAAAAAAAATGGAGAGACGCTTTTTCATTATTATTTGAAATTATTGCACCTCTCCTTTTTAAGACATTGCCTGTTGTCATGATTTCAGATGCCATACCCCAAACCTGCATTAAAGAAAAGCATGTGCTTATGTCCCTATAAATGGAAAACTTGGCCCAGTTGTGCCACAATAAAACTCCCATTTGTTCTTTAAATCTAAACTTTTGCCAAAGCAGTTCTTGTACTTGCAGTAGATGAGAACAGGACTTATATAAAAAGAAAGCAAGTTAAAATAGTTTTCTCTTTGGAATTTGTCATGCTAGAGCATTAGATATCTCTGTTCTGGGAACAGAGTAAGCAGTGAATCACTGATCATATTGCCATAAAAATAAGTAAATCACTGAATGAATTTAAAAGACTGAAGGAACTGACAGAATTTGTGGTTTCACTGTAATCTCTCTTGAAAATAGGGTTGTTTTTTTTTTTTCTCTTTTAGTTTCTAAGTGAAAAAGTATCATATTCAGAGTGAAGAAAGGGCTAATTTTTATTGAGCAGCTATTCCTATGCAATGTATACATAATTTTCTGTAGAGGGAAGGATTTTGTTTGTTTGTTTTTTGTCTTTACAGTGATGCAATTCAAATCCATTGGCTCCACAGGAGCTCAGTTCTGTTTCAAGTATCCTTAACTTTATGAGTAAGGCACCGCTTTCCTTGTTCAATAGCCCCTGAGGGATAACTTTAAATGGGCCTTTAAATTTATTACTGAAACTCTGCAAGGAAATGATAGTCTGCCAGACTGAACAAAACAGCAGATATTGTGTCAGATATGTCATATCTTGTCAAATGGCAAGTACACGGCTACTGGGATTGTGTTTCTGTTTGCTATGGATATAAGCTGGTCTCAATTGTTAGGAAGGATTACTCACCCTCTTTACATTCAAGAGATGGAATGGAAAAGAAAATTGTTTCAAGATTTCCAGTGCTAGAAGCTGGCTCTATGTGTTGAAAGCATCTAGGTCAAGTGACAAAAATGTAGGAATCACCTCCAGGGTCTCATCTGAGAAAGGGTTTTGTCCAGTTTGGGTATTTTGGTGTATATACTTGTGGGAAGAAGATGAGGGGAAAAGATGGAAAAGTTGGAAATACTCTATATCAGTTGAATTTGGAACTGGGCAGTACTTGGTGCATGACTAGAAAGGTTTTTCACACAGCCTCACTCTTCAGGTGAAACTCCTTCATGCCTGGGAACTGAGTGAGTGATGGTTTGGATGGGATGAGGTGTCACAGCTTGAGCTGCTACAAGTATTTCTGGTAAATCAGACAGGGCTGCCTGTCCTTTGTAGATCTGGATTCACCAGCTTTCCAATTACAGAGGAGCTGAAAGGCAGCAGTACAAGCAATACCTGTGGCATTTCTAGTACTGCTTAGCTAAGGATTCCCTAAATAGTCACTTTCAAAAGACAGGGAAGCAACAAAAAAAAGCTCCATAAACTGCAAAAGTTAAAGCTTCAAAATTACCTATATGCCTACAGCTTACCTCAAAATGCTAATCACTGAAGAGCCCTACGTTTCCAAGTAAGCCTGTTATTAAAAAGGCACAGTGATGTTCTAGGAAGGCATAAATAACCATTACCATTTTTACCATTTCTTCTCTAGAAGAGATGTTATATTAGCAGAACTGGGTTTATTAATGGAGCATAGTTACAAGCCAGTTGAAATGTCTCACTCTGGATTAAAAAATGAGGTTTCCAGGATCACTCTGGACTTAAGCCAAAAGCTTTGCCTTTTGGGCTGTCGAGTCACTTACAAGCTGTTCTAGTTGTTTCTCTCTGGTTTATATCATTAGCTATGGAAACTAATGTTAGTTAAGGATATTAGACCAGTGGCCAGCCAGGATGCAGTGGAACTTTGTCCTCAATTCTTCTTCATCAGCCTTTAATCTAATATAGCTTGCTCTTAAGGAATGCTTTGCAAAATTCTTGTGGTATAAGGCTACAAAATAGTTAGTAAATCAGATATCTGGGCTCCTACAGTTAATTCTTTCAGCTCCAACTATTCTATCTTCTAATTTTTCTCCAAAGAAACAGAAAAATAGGTTATCATATGCTCCCTCTATTAAAAAAAAAAAAAAAATCAAAATTGATTTCTAGACCATTCCAAATTCTTCCTCTTTGTCTGAAAAGTTCACTGTACTTCTTTACCATCTGGCCAACTGACTTCAGAACAAACATTCAGCTCATTTTTAATAGTCAGTTTTTCAGCTGAAAGTAAAGTGATTGGATCTTTCTCAAAAATGATAGGAAAACCCAAAATTAGCTGGAATCAAATTCCCAGCAATGTGATTGGAAAGGAACAACTTTTGCCCATCTTCTTTTTCAAGTTATGGCTCTCCAATGGCTGCTCTAAATTCTATACCCTGAATATCTGTTTTTAACCAGATATTCAGGACTAGATATGAATTAAAACACAATGGTTTGGGCCCATTTCAGTTATGGGAGATTGTAAGCAGGTTGAGTCACCCAAATCACTCTGCACCTTGGGGTTTTCCTTTACTTCACCAACAAATATAAACCTTATTATCCCGAGCTGCTTCCTGAACTGGCTCCTTTCCAGGGTTTTTCCTTGCCAAAATATTTGGCTGACTGTGGAGACGTTCTCCATATTTTAACTTCCTGAATTGAAGTTAATGGGACCCACCTGGTCTGGTTTGGAGATGAGTCAGCAGAAGAGTCCAGCATATTTAGAAAGAGTCCTTGAAAGTCATGTCTAATAGAGACTCAAACCCAATGAAGACAGGAAGCCAGGATTTATGGCACCGAGGCTTAAAATTGCATTAGCTGCAGTGCTGTGGTAGTAACTGCATTTCAGTATTGTTTCCTGGGCTTTTATTAGTGTATTTGCCCAGAAAGAGAATATTTCAAATATCAATTGCATTTGTGGTTGCAACAATTTGAGTGGGAAGTTTTGTGTGTAATCTTTCACGCTTCACCTCCCATGCAAAACTTACCTCTGTGAGTAAAGACCCTGAGATCAAGGCATGTCTTTGCTGATCATATCACATGATGGTCTGAGCTGCAATGGAAATACAGGTTATAGTTTCTTTCTGTTCTTCTCATGCCAAATGAAATTGCTGCTGCTGGCAGCTATTCTTCAAAACTAGTTTGAACACCTCTTCTCTGGGTTTCAGAGCCTGTTCTAGGCTGAGGATCAGCTAAGCCAGTGGTACCTAAACCTTGCAGATGCTTCTTTCTGCAGTCAGGGCATTCATCCCTCTCCATCTTTCTGTCCTACCAATAACAAGGTTATTCCCTTGCAGAGCTGTAAGAAAGGCACATAGTCAACATTTATTTTTTAAATTCCTTGAGCAGGTTGGTTTCACATACAGAGGCAAATTTCGGATGGGGAGTCCAAATATATTTCTGAGTGTAACTTATTTGTCTATGTGCACCACAGTAATCAAAGAGAATACAGGCAATGTCTACTCAGAAATCTTTCCATGAAGATCTTTCAAGAGAAGGAGTTTTAATTAAAGAACTGACTGCAAACAGAGCTGAAAGTGAAGGTCTTAGAATAACTCCTGCCTTGCAAAATTGCCACTGCTCTAACCTCCAGCAGGATTCAAAACTCTCAGCATGGCAGAACAGTTGATCACATGCTAAGGAAAAGAAGAGGGAGAGACAGGGTCTGATAATTGACAATATATGTAGTTTATTGTGCTTGTGAATAATATGGAATAAATGCAAAACAAAAAGTACTCTCCTTTCTTAGCTGACATTATGACTAGTCATTTTAACTTCATCTCTTCCCAGAGAAACTGATCCAACCCTTTTTTAGTACAGATCAGTCATTCTGCTAAGTAGCAAGAACCTAAGTGGCAATCTTTCATTCATGCTCCTTCATTTCTTTTCTCTGGTAATTGAAATGCTAAGGCTGAGCCAAGACGAGATGAAACTCTTCAAATGTATATTTGTGGTTTTCAGAGAATTCTCTACATCAACGTTCAATGTTTTTAAGGGAGAAAAAAAAAAAAACAAGTTAGTAGTAAGATGTTCCCTTGGAGGTAGTAATAGTTTCACCCCCAAATGAACCTCCCTAAGAGGATGAATTAAAAACTCTATGAAGTGATTGATAACCGTTATGAAGAAATTGTCTGTTCTACTCTAAAGCCAGTTCCAAAAACTAGACAGCTCATCAGACAAATGCAAACATCTAGCAAGAGGCCAGTATGGTACAGAAACCCTGAGGTGCAACGGGGGATGGAGAGGAGCCCTGGGTAAGGAGCAGCACACCTAACCCAGGCACCTGAGGAAGAGGTGCAGAGGCTGCTGCAGATTTTCTAAAACTTTAGAGTAGCCAAGTAACCTCTTTAATTATAGAATCACTTCAGTAACTAAGACCAGAGAGCAGCAATAGCTTTTTTTCTCATGGGTAGTAATGCATTGAACAAGATCCTTAAACATCAGAAGTGTGAGCATGTCCAAACACTTGACTGTAAAGTCAGGGTAGAGTACTACTTTCATTTTTTCTTCATTATATCTGTCAAATTAGCAAAGAAATCCTCTTAAGTTTATAGTGATGATTGTACACTTGTGTCCTGTGGGTAACTAGCCATGAATGAATTTGAGCTAATAATTGTATGTGTAATGAGGCTGATCAGTTTTGTCTTAACTGGAGATTTTCTGGGCTTTTTTAAACGTTTATGCTGAAACGAAAGATACTTTTTTGACCTTAATTTCAAGCTAGCAACGTTTTCATTTTCACCTGGGAATATCAAAAAAAATCCAGACACAGCATGGTTATTGAAGGTAGTATTGCATGCATATTGCCAGACAAATCCTTGTTTCTAATTAAAATAAACAATGGATTCCTCAGAGCTATGAGATCTTCAATAAACCAAAGTATTTAAAGAAAAAAAAAAAAGAATGAGAGAAGATAATAGTTTAATTAATAGAATCTGGCGCCCTTCCAAAGTACACTATGTCAGTTGAAGTATGTGAGGTGGGGAAACTCAGGGTAGCTGGCATGTGAAAAACACCTCTCATGATGAGTCTTGCAAGAAAATGCCCGTCACGCTTCAGCAAACAACATCAGGTGTCTGGTCTGTGCCGCTGAGCAGACTTCACCTTCTGTTTATGTGTGATGCACTCGATGTCATTCTCTTCCAAATGTAGCAGCGTTTGAAATTAATTCCACTAGATGCTAAGCTGAAGAGTCAAATTAATCTCTTTGTGCTGCCTGACTGAAAGGGAAGGGGACTAAACTCCTGAGACCAGGTGAGGGGAGCTGAAGGGGTTGTGGGGAGCCGTTGTCGCTGTCACTGGTTAGGGCATGTTGGGCTGAGCACAAACCCAGGAAGGAGATGCAGTTGCCAAGAAGCTCAAAGCAAAAGGTGTCAGATCTACTTCCACCTTGCTTAGGTATCAACTGATGACTTCCAATGAAAATATTTTCCCTTTCGACTACTTTCCAGATTTCCAGAGGCAAGAGAGGTGTGCATTGTGCCATCTAATTCTGTCTGTCATTTCTCACCACCCAACCTGGTGGAACTGTTGGTGCTTCAAGAGCCTTATGGTCTGTAGACTTTGCTAAAAAACCCTTCTTCTTACTCCTTTCTCCACTGTCCATATCAGGAAGTCAAGTCAGTCCAGTTTTGTTTCAGCCCAAGTCATGGCTCAGCTGGGAACAATAATTGCACTAGTTTGGTTTTCATTTTTGGCCAATAATAGCCAGGTAATGCATTCACATTACAGAACCCTAAATTTAAACATGGAAGGATCACAACCCAAAATTTCAGCCAGGGAGAGGCTGTCACTCCCATCTCCTGCTTCAGGGCAACACTTGTATTTCCAGCATAGGTTGCAAACTACAGATGTCTGACGTACTGGTGGGTCCACCCAAGATAGTGGAAGTTTGAATCATATTGGAAACCAAAAGAGCTGTGTCTGCTTCTCATTACACAAAGCTCTGTTTTAAATAAGCTGTTTGTGAAGAGGTACTTTGCTGGTCAAGGAAATGGAAATGAGCTTGTGACTTCCCATACAACTGCCCAAATATTGTTGTTTTTTTGTGGATGACTGTCACTTGTGCAGTGAAGGACAATATGATGGGGAATCAGAGGACAGTGATTCGTTTTTGCACTGGGGGGTTGGGGGTGGAAGGAGTGTGTGGCTTCTGGAGTTAATCATTCTTCAAGGGCACAACAAGGCACAGCAGAGCCAGGTGCAGTCTGATTTCCCCAGGGCCTGATTATCTCATGATAACCACATCCTCTGAAGTTGATTTTCTGCTATGTTTTCCCAGGTTTTTGTACAAAGGAATGATTTAGGTAAACTGAATTGACCATAAAATTTACCAAGTGAATTCCTACCCCCCAACACACCTTTTAAGAACATCGAGTAGCCAGTCAGCTCAGAGGGAGAGAGGTTTGCAAAATGAAATACCCCCATTTATATTTTTAATTTCAATCACGGGTGTCATCTCCACTAAAGCTTTATGAACGTGTGACTCTGAGATCAGCCTTGGGCTTGTTGAGATCAAGCAGGGGTTAAGGAGTTGGGGAGGGTCATAAAGCAAATGTCAGAATAAACACAAAATCCAGTTTGGACATACCTTGAGCTGCTGATGCTTGTTCCAGTGATGTGATTTAAGGTAGCCCCACATTCCCATCCCCAGGACACTGCTCTGCTCTGCAAGCAGCAGTATCCCTACTTCTTCTGTGTACAGAGCACTCCAGTGCTTCATGCCCAGTCATGCTGGGTGGAAGTACCAACCCGTGCTTTATCCAAGTAGCCATGCCAGCTGTGCTCAGTTACCTAGAAGTTATCCCTTCATACACAAGGGACACTCCCAACATCTACAACATTTGACTGTTCTCACTTGAAAGGTTACAAATGTGCCAAGTTGGAGGAAGTGGTAATGGAAACTAAGTAGATTAAGAAGAAAATTGAATGGATCAGATACACCATGGGGCTCAGCTGTTTATATTTCACCTGCGTCCCAAACTGGCATCCTCAAAACCAGTGCTTCTCTGCCCATGAATGCTCGGGATGCTTGAACTCCACAAGTACCAGAGCTCCCCAGGCACCAAATTTTTGCTGCTGCCCAAACACTGTCTTGCTTGTGCTTAGCAGCTTGGCACTGCATTCCTACATATGCCTTCTTGCTGTTCAGGATGTGAGGATTCCCCTGCCCCTGTCAGCTTGTTCTGGGAGGGTGTCAAATATTGCAAGAGCCACAGCTTTCCTTCAGGATCCAAGAAGTGGCTGGTTGAGTTGGATCCTGTCCTAAAGGGCTTTTCTGCCCTTTGACATTATTTACAGAGTATAATAGAAGTTTCTAGATCCCGTGCCAGCAGCCAGACGTTTGAGAGTGAGTTGAGCATCATAGCCCTCAGCACTGGAAACTCCTTCTGAATCTATCCTCAAAAACTCCCAAGTCACATTTCCTGCTAGCTCATGAGATGAGGCTGGACAAGACACTTAATTTCTTTGTGTGTTTTTTTTTTTTTTTTCAACAAGAGGAGAGATGATTTAATCTCTAATGGATACAAGAAGAATTCAGTCTTATTTAGATCACTGATTTAATTCCAACAAAGATCTCTGTAGACAATTTAGTTGTACTATTATTAGTAGTGACACAGTAACATAGTAGTAACACACTAATAGTCAAGATATGGATTCCTCAGCTTATGGAGCCAGCCCTCCTTCTTAATTATTAGTTTTACTTCAAAGCAAGTAGAAAAAAGAAAAGAAAACCTCCTGTTGACAGTCTCAATGCTAAGAGGAGAGCCCAGACTCCTGTGTCTTGTAGTAAATGTGACATTTCAGCTCATGTGTCTAAAAATAAAAGGGAAGCGGTGGAGAAAGTGCCTGTTACCTGCAAGTTCAGCCGCACCCTGGTGCATTCTTTGCCTGATGAGATCTTTTTGTGACAGAGCCAAACTCCAGATTTCCAAAAGCCAAAATGTCAGTCAAAAGTGGTAATTTCATCTCCAATTCTTGCTCACCACCATTAATGTTTCAACTGCTGACAATGGAGCAGTGATAGGAGTTGGATCGTTTCCCTTGGAAGGAGTTTGACTCGAAGCAGCATACTGATTTTTTTGAGGTTCTAATTCTGTCTGTAGAGATGAATTTAGGGACAGGTTATTGCTTCTGTTATCTTGAACCACTTTGGCCACCTGAGTGCCCAGTAGCAGGATCTGCCACGAGCTGAAAAATTGAGAAGAACCCGTGTTTAAGTGAGCTCTTAACTCTTGTGAAGTGTTACCAGTTCCTACCTACATCAGCCATCTCACCTGCTGAGACCCTTGCCAGGTGACAATGTATTTTCTCAACTGGAATACACCCTGTGCTGTCTCTGCCAGGGCTAAAACCCTCCACAAATGGACCAGAGCTCTTCAAGCATTGGAACAGGCTGCCCGGGGAGGTGGTGGAGTCACCTTCCCTGGTAGGATTTAAAAAACGAGTAGATGAGGTGCTTAGGGACATGGTGTTGGGTTTGTGGTTGGACTCGATGATCTTAAAGGTCTTTTCCAACCACTACGATTCTGTGATTCTATATCCCACTCCATAAATTTCTACTGATGGTAAACAGCAAAGATCCTAATAATTTTAGATGGCATAGTCATATTGGCAGCTCATGCTCCTTCTAATACATGAGGCTTTTAGTCAAAGTAGCTACTGCTACATTAAATTGAGAATTTCTGAAGGAAAATTTTTAATCATGATTCATCAAACCACAACTCTTTGCAGGAATGTATCCATTTTGACCAAAGCTTCTCAGATCCAGGATAGCTCCTGGCTTTTGATAGTAAGAGACATCTCTAACAGACAGTAAGAGTATTTGAACTGGAATAGCCGAGGTCCCAAGTGAGAGCTTTCACCACTGAGCTATTATATGTTCTTGGGTGGGTCTTTTCTCTTTCTCTAAAAAATTTATTCCTGATGCAGAGCAAAGATGTTTATGAAATCTCAAGCTTCTGTGGGATGGGAAAACTGTCAGGCATCTTTGGATTTGATCCAGAACTCTTTTTTCTTTTTTCCTTTTTTTTTGGTAGGAATATTTTTCTGAAGCATCACTTTTCTTGTTTTAGACATATTTTTAGCTAAAACTAAAAGCAGATGGAGGAGATTAGGTTTTCTATTTGTCTGAGGGAAATAGTGAAATCATCAAATTTTGCTTAGAATGAAATTTATGGAAAAGGCTGAAAGAACTGATAAGAATAAACTTTTTTTTTTCTTGCAAAACTACAAAAGGATTACTCTGCATGTTTTCAGTTTCCTAGAATAAAACTGATGTCTACACTATCAATATTTTGTTTTAAATTTTACTTAGACACCTCAGCTTTTTCTCGAACACAACTTTTTTTTCACTGAAAAATTATTGCAAGGCATTTTTTTGTTACCACTCAGTGCAAAAACCTGATTATCTGAAGCAGATTGTCTAACTCAAAGGATCTGGGGAAAAAAAAAAAAAAAAAAAAAAAAAAAAAAAAAAGAAAGAAAAAATATTCAGTTAAAATTTTTGAACATTTGTTTTAAAATCCTAAATGTTTTTTTAAAAAAAAAATTCATATGAATCTTAGACTCTATTTTCAGCATTATGATTCTCTTTCTTTTTGCCTGCCCATTATTTTCTTAGCTTCCAGCCAGGAACAAGACGCCATCAACCTCTTCTGTGACTTTGCTCAAACTAAAATGTCTGTTCCTAATAGTGCCAGATTCTGAGGTTGAAAAATTTGGCTTTCTTTCCAATTAAAACATAATTTCACTTTGTCCAGCCAAGAAGATAACCATGTTTTGCTTGTCCACCCTTTGTCTTTCCTAGTCAAACAAGAACCTTTTAGTTGAAAGTTGCTTTTCTCTTGCAAGGTGATGCTGTAAAAGTCAGGCAGAATGTTTCTACTGACACTGAATGCAAGTGAGATGTTTTGGAGCCCTTAGCAAAAGATGTCAAATGGAAGAGGCTGAGGACAGATGTGTGTTTGGGATAAACATGGAAGGAGGCTTCAGAACCAGCATTACTGCGATAGAACAAGGGCATTTGGGTGCTTTTCCTGGGGTGCAACATCTGAAGCTTTATCTGATATTTTGCAGGTTGGCTCTCCTATCTTTAACTTTCAAGTTGCATATATTCAAGAGTAGGTTCAGTATTTAAACAGAATAAAGACTCATTTGGGTTGGTAACCAAGCCCTGAAGTTTGTGAATCTGATATAGGGTTTGTGCTGGGGATATTTTGAGAACTATAATGTGGGTGTCAAGGCCTTAGGATGCCATGTGTCTCATGGTATCCCTCTGCAAGCTCCAGCAAGGGGCCCCTTGGCAACACTGGAAATCCCCACGGTGGCATGAAATGCACTTTCCTGGCACGCCAGGCACTGAGGTCATGTGGAATGTCTGACTAAAAGGGGTTTCTCTATCTCAAACTGGAAGAAACAACAGGCAGTTTTATTGTTTTTCCTAAAACCTGCCTCCTTGCATGGGTGAGTGCACTGGCACTCCAGATTTTCCCCCCCTTACCCCCCCTTCAATAAAACAAATTACTTTCTGCTCTGTCTTCAAGGAACCGATACAATTAGAGGGGCAGAAGATCCATTGTGCTGCCTTCCATTTCACTTGAGGTGATAATGTTCTACCTTCCCAAAATTCCCCTCAGTGTTGCAGCTGGTTACAGCAATCTGATTTTGTATTTAATAATAATATTAAAGGGCTTGTCTCTAAGGGGCTGTTTTCCGGATAGACAACTTCCAAAGTGCTGACCTTGAACCCTGGAAATTTAGATTCTGGACTTGGCCAAACCTGTATGGCTACATACCATGGTTGGGAAGGAGTGGAGGGAGATGAAAACCCTAAATAACCAAAGGAAAAAAAAAAGTTGCAAAAGAAGAGAGTTGTCTTTTGAAATTAAGGATTTTTTGGCAGTCTCATATACCATCTTTCATCTCGCTGTACACAGGCAAAATAAATATCAAGTGTATATGGATCTCCTCGCACAGGATGCCAACAGATGGCAATATTTTATCATCATTACACAATGCAGTGCTTTACTCCTGTGCGCTGCTGCAAGTTTGCGTTTCCTTCTTTATTTTGACATAAGGAGTTGATGAAGATTGTACTTGTCCAGTCCTAGAAATACCTCTCTACTGTGATATTTTTATTTTTAATGGATATTGCAACTGTATGTTCTAGTATATGGCACATTAGAGATTTTTACAGCAGTCTCTTACAAAAACACTTGCATGTGATGTGGTTCTGATGATGATGATGTCTAAATAACACTAATCCCTCCCCTTAGCAGAGTACAGGATCTCTGCCTAACGCAGATGTGCTCCCAGGCAGCTCTGGCTATTCCATCCTCTACCATTATTCCCTCTCCATTATACATGTACCCACGGGCAGCATTTCCTGTTCCTCTCCTGGAGTGCCAGACAAAGTGCCACCCACGCAGCAGTGCAGCAGTGCAAACTGCAGGAATTGTGCAAATGAAACCATCCTTCTTTTCTGTTTAGCAAAGATTTTCTTTCTCCTTTTCAAGCATCCTTTTCTGGGCTTCATATGTTTTACACTTGGGACACTGCTGATGGGACAGCTTCTGACTGAGCTGTTTCTAAAGGTTCCCTGGGTTAGAGAAGGTTGTTTTCACCTCTGTAGCCACTGTTATACAGAGTTGGTTTTGTTTTGTTTGTTTTTATTAAAACACCTTTTCATGACAGACCAGGGTGATCTTTAAATGTGATTGGTAAGGAAGAAAAAGGAGTTGGCTCCTGTCTCCACATCTTCCTGTCTTGTGTCAGACAAACCATGGAGGGAGATGTTGTCAGTGAATGATGAAAGAGTTTGCCAAGTCCCCATGCTCAGGATCACCTGACCTGTTGGGACACTAGCATGCAGTGAGTACTTCATGCAGTAAAGAAGTAGCCAGAAAACCTACCTAAGGAATCACAAGAAAACTTTTGTAATAAGAGTTGTCCAATTCCTGTGCATCATAGCACGTTTGACTTCCTTCTTGACAGCCTTTCTCCATTAATGGTCACTAATGGTCATGGTGATATCATTTCTGCACCCTCTTCCGTTGGTGTATTTTAACAGCCAGGTCTTTTGTAACGTTTCAGCCAGTTTTTTATTTGTATTTTCAGGTCTCTTTCTTTTTCTTTTTCTTTTCTTTTTTTTTTTTTTTCCTGGCATATTATCTGGGAAGTAAGAAGCAAAATGTCCTTGTGCAATATCAAGCAGCATGGAATGCATCAGTGCTCCTTCAGCCCCCGTTGCTCACAAATGTGTTAGTGACAGCAAACAGCCCCATGGGACCCAGGGCAGGACAGGAGGGCTGCTATTTCAGATAGGTTTCCAGTTGAACATACCAGTTTTGTCTGAGATGAACCTCCTCAGTCCCTGTTGGTCACTTTTTCCTAGTAGTTGTGAGCAAACATTTGGCAGGGAAAGGAAAACAGATGGTCCTTAGCATATTGTCCTGTTTACTTTTTCTCAGTTCACTTTCTGAAGTAAATTGGTCTTTTCTTCTTTCTCTTTGGGCCAGGAATCCACGTGTCTTTACAAAACTATAAAAATCTTTTCATCAATATGCCTTTTCTCCTCCAATTATTATGCCAATAGTTGAAGCAGGTACAAGCCGTGTCTTGCATCCTCTAACAATACACATCAGCTTTGACCTCTACAATGAAAGCGGGACTCCAACAGCAAATCCACAGGCAAGAAAAATGAGACCACCAGAAAACCAACTACCATTTATTTCTTTTTTAAAAGTGTTTCTTTCTTTCTTTCCCTCAGCAGACTTTCTCTGTGTTGAAAGGGATCCCCTGGTCACAAGTCAGCAGGCGAGGTTGTCGAAAGCTTTGACAGTCAGTCAAGTGGAACACTACAACACATGGTAGCAACACGCACCAATGGAGAGTCCCTTCACTACATGGACCTCCCTCCAAGACCAACCTCAGATCGTTCTTCATCCAGGCCTCCCTCTAGTCAGTCAGATTCCCTACTTCCACTAGTCCTGACATTGCCTGGATCCCCAGGTTGCTCTTTTCCACAGGTATTGCTAAACCAAATAGCACACGATATTTACTAGGTGCAACACTTTAAATCATATTAATCTAGCCAATAAAGTATTTATGACCAATAAAAATTCCACAGCATTCGTAAGGAGGATGAATAACGGACTCACAGCCTGCTCCAGCCAGACTGTCAGAAGTCCTGTGAGGAACAGGAGAGCAGCAAGAGGAAATGGTTCCACAAGGCTCAAACAGCCCATGTGCTGGGGATGGCAGAAGAAGGCACCACCTTAGCGCACTCTGACATTTCTGTTTGCAATTTTTGACTTGTGGGCAAGAAACAAAAAGACATAGAATCATAGAATGGTCTGAGTTGGAAGGGACCTTAAAGATCATCTATTTCCAACACCCTTGCCGTGACCAGGGACACCTTCCACTAGACCAGGTTGCTAAATCATTATGTTGATGATTTGACTGTGGTGGTATAAAAAGTGTCATCAAACAAACAAAACATGGGCCTATGTTTAGTGTTAGCTAAATGCTTAGTTACCCTGCTTCAGGAAATGCAGATATTCCTAAATGCACTGGATATTTCTATGGAAAACGTCAAGCTATAAATTCCTACAAATTTCACTGGAAAGGAAATGAAGCTTCTAGCCTTAAAATAATTACAAAGATTTAGAAATCATTGTGAAACCTGGTAGCAGATCAGAATATATCTCTGCTGTTGATGGGATAAAGTGCGTGGAAGGTTTTTACACCTTTCTTTTAAAGCATCTAATTACAAAGATTTAGAAATCATTGTGAAACCTAGCAGAATATATCTCTGCTTTTGATGGAATAAAGTGCGTGGAAGGTTTTTGCACCTTTCTTTTAAAGCATCTCCTCCTTGCCATCATGGGAGAGCTTGTACTGAGCAAGACTTGGGAGTTCTGCTTTATCTCTGAAGTCTGTGTTACCACTAAACCACAGTCTCAGTTGCTGCCAAGATCATTAAAACTTTTTATCACTTTAGATGGCTGATCTAAGGAATGAAAATTATTGACCATAATAACAAGGGAATTTTTTCCAAATATCAGGTGAGTTTCCAAGTTCTTACTTGAACAGTGAGAAAGTCAAGCACTGCTCTGGTCTAAGGGAACTTAATTCTGAAGCAGAGCTGTATTAATTGTGCATTATAGAATTTTTAATCAAAACTCATCCACCTATAAATCTGATAAACATTATGAAGGTCTGTAGAAACTACTAAATCCTCAGCACATTGCCAAGGGACTACTGGATAGAATGTACACTGGCCATGTTTCCGTGCTGGGGTCTTTTCTCACTGTATTTTTTGGAGAATGCATCACCTGCCCAATGCAGAAGGCAGAGGAGTTGTAAATAACTTGACTCTTATGAGGAAAGGAGATGACTAAGATGACATTGTCACTATTGAAGTTCTTGTGGCTGTTAGAGATAAGCGATTGTCTTAAGCCCAAAGGGTATCTGGGTAGCTTATTGGTTCAGGGATCTCATAGACTTTTCAGCAAATTATGGATTGGTCTGATTGTCCTTTTTTTGTTAGAGTCAAAGATAAAGAATGAGACAGTTCCAATGGAAATCACCTCTCTATACATTCGCTCGGTAGAGTAGATAGGAGGAAAATTAGGGTACCTAATTGCCTAGGTTAGTTGGCATCTGCGAGCCCTGTGAGTCAGTGGGTGTTTCTTAGACCTTTTGGAGACAGTTAGACTCCTGGTATTACTGACAGGTATCTGTGTTGCCACTTCCCAGGGATGTGGATAGGCACTTGCTATTTTTAGGTGGAACACAGAGGAAGAGGAGAAGGTAAGAGACATGAACTCATGGAACAGTTTATGAGTTGTCTCTGACATTATGTTGCCTAGTCAAATCTATTTCTTAACTCGTACTAGTTTTGCCAACATCTTTCCGTGTTGCCACCCAAATTAACATTCTCCATCTTTAGAGGTTAATGAGTTAATGTTGTTGAATGCCATTCTACAACAATGACAGCAGAAATGGGAGGAGAGAGGCACTCTCACTGCAAATACAAATATATGAGGTTTTTTGTTTGCTTACTTCTGGTTTTTTCCATGCTCATTCTTAGGTGACTTTCCATTTGACATCTTGTGCAGCTCTGAAAGGAGATTACTCCAGCAGAACTTGTGCCTGTAACACCACCACCCTTTAGAACAACAAACCCATCAGTGCATGTAATTCTCAAAACCCTGACATGGCATGACATAAAGATGAACACGGGCAACACCCAAAGTTAGCAAAGGCAGGCTGTGACCCTGGGGTTCCTGATGATCCGTAGGTCCGGTCTCTTAGATGGATAAGCTACATCATTTTATACCAACAGAGATTTGGCACTTGGGAAGCCTCAAATTCTCCCACTCTTCTGTCATACAGAACATTTCAAACTGTAGAAAAAAACCAGCCAGACTGATCAGTCAGATTTCCCTTGAAGTGAAATTGTTCAAACAGAGAATACATACCACCAGCCCCCAAATGGAGTAGCATGTCCAGCTTTTGTTCCCATGTTCTTTGGAAGAAAGGAAACCTGTGGCAAAAAAGATGAATTTTCCATTCCTTTCTGAAAGAATTAGGATTTGTTGTGGTCACTCTTAATTACCTTGAGGATTTGTGGTTATCTGACACCTCGTTGGACCAGGTCTGCAAGAAGATAGAGACCTCTTTTCTGTCAGCTTATGCAACTGGCTTTCAGCCTGATGGTTTTGCAGTTCTGGTTTTTGTCTTTCCTGTTCTCCTGTGTAGAAGTGCAAGCAGCCTATGGCTGAGAGCAAAGAAACAAAACTTTCCATGAACACAAAGTAGTGCAGAAGGTGCTGTAGGTGTATAGAAGTGCGTGCGTGCGTGTATCAACATCTGCATATATACTTTATATATTTTTTTAATCATTTCATATGCAGGCAAAGGATCTTGGACTTCAAAGTCATATGTTCTTGCATTGTATGATGTGATGGAAATTAACACCTTAATATGTATATGAAAAACAGCTCCAATTAGATTTTTTTTTTTCTTTTACTGTGTTTCCTGCTCCTTATGACTAAGTGTGGGTAATTACCTTGGCTCATTTTTTCCACTCCACCCATGGTTAGAGAAAACCTGTTACAAGTTTTCTTGATATTTTGCTTTTTTTTTCTCCCTCACTTTTTTTTGGGTAGTTTTGTTAATTGAAAGGTTTGCAAATGGTTTGATGTGATAATTATTTTGATTCTGGTTTAGCAACATAAAAGTAGAAATTTGAAATATTTTAAAGGTGAAATCTAGGTGTCCAACAAGATTTTTTCTCTTTGGCTTTATAAATTACAAAACAATTACTTTTCCAAAAACTTATGAAGGACATCCTCATATAAAAAGCATCAGCCCAAATAATAACAGAAAACTCTGTTGTTCACTTCTGAAAGAGCTCCGTTCTTGCCACTTATTTTGGTTCAGTTTGGTCTGAATTCTGCAGCATTCTGCACCTTGGAAGGTTTGTTATGATTGAAACATAAGGCCACATCTACAAATCTATATCATTTTCCCAGAACACCTATGCTAGAGGGAAAAAAAATCCCTCACCAGAGACTTTCCATGTCCCCATTGTATAATGCACATTAACTACCATCTCTGCAACTCCTTCATGCTTGGACAGAACTATCCTCAGAAGAAAACTGCCAGGGTACACAAAGATAATCAAGAATTTTCTTTCTGTACCATCAGGTCAGTATTTATGCTAGGAACCAAAAACATGTTCTTAAGTACTTCAGAGAGACATCATTTCCTTGGGCACTCTAAGGCTTTCTACTCCACATCCCAAGGGGAGACTTCCCAAAGCACCCAGCCTTGGTCCTCCCATCTAGCCAAGATGATTAAACTGACTGACGTTGCAGTTGAAAGCTGATAGAGTTAGTGTAGAGGAGTGATCGTTGACTGGCGTTTGGAGACAGGACCTCGCTTTTTTAAGGTTATTTTAACTTGTTCTGCAATGAACATTATTCCAGAGGGGTTTATGCCTTTATAAAAAATAAAAACCAAGCTTCATTTCTATCTCCTTTCTTTTGCTGTTCTTCCTTCCGAAGATGGCATCATCTTTCCAAGTGTTGTTGTGATCTTTGCCATT
>NW_010311330.1:55115-98493 GCF_000700745.2 Antrostomus carolinensis | reverse complement strand
CATCCCCACGTACCTCCTCACTCAGAACAACACGTCTCTGACATGCTTCCTTTCCTACAGGTTCATTTCTTTTTTTTTTTTTCTTTGTTTTCACCCATGAAAATGATCAGCAACTCCCAGGAGGAAACCTGGCCACAAAGCAAAAGCTCTTTCAATTTATTTCAATGCCATTTTCTTGTCTGTAGATCCAGACCTTTGGAATAGATATTTTCCCACCTTTTAGAGAAAATCAGCCAAAATGCAGCAGTAAATTATCAGATAATACCCTTCATTCATATAACATTTCACACATAAATAGCAAAAAAATATAAACATTGACCTCCACGGATCAAATCAAATGGGTCTCCTAGGCATTTTCGCCTGACCTCCAAAACATCCATAACTTCTTTTATTTTTTTCTCTCTAATAAATGTATTCTAACTTCTTAAAGGATTTACTGTTTTAGTCTGAAGAGAGGCTTATTCTCTTCTTCTCAATGGCTAAACAGCTCTAATTTTGGCTTCTAGAAGATTTAGAGATTTAAAATATTTTTCAAAGGGTGGCAGTGGTATTAAATGGAAATTGATTGTTCCATGAATGCTGTGTACAGGTGATAGGAGACCCCTAATATTTCTGGTTTATGATATAATGCATTGTGTGTTGCACAGCTCCAGACAAACCCAAATTATTGTAGTTATTCCTTTTTTTTAAATGAAAAGATAGTTGCCAGAAGCACCATGAGGATAAGGGGGGAAAAGGATAGGGGAGCTTCTTGAAATGCTACAGAGGGGTCTGTACTGAGGGGTAGGAAGAGAGTAGCTGGAAGAGATGATGCACTATCTTTGGGGTAGGAAAATCAGGGAAACTCTTGCAATGCTGCAAATTTGGGTGAGTTGGAAATGGAAAGCAAGGATAATGTGAGCAAAGAGGTGCCTGATGCCTAAGAAAGGTTCTGAATGGAGAATGAACCCTAATGCAAACCTGGGGCTTAGGACAGAAGTCAGAAGGGCTTTGCTCCCCAGACAGGATGATTGCAGGAGCTCTCTGTCCTCATGGCAGACAAGAATGCATAGGAGCTCTTGCAGTGTGTGTATGTGCATATCTAGACTCATTAAAGGATTCCAAATTTATAAACTGAATTATCACTCTCCTAGTAAGAACCACGCAGAGCTGGCAAGAGAGCTGTCTTCTGCCTGAGAGAGAGAACAGAAACACTGGGCTCAAAATGAAATGAGCAAATGAGGAATGATAGAATATTTAACAAGGTTTTGTTTCATGGTTCATTTTGATTTTAGACACCATGAGTGAAGAAGCATCTTTATACAAAGATTTCTCACTTTCACTGTTTCCAAATGTTTCGTTGAGTTTTCTGTCACAGACATCGCTAGCGTGTACATATGTGTGCCTTCCTTTCCCAATGCACTTGCCTGTGACCCTGGGGCATAAGGAGGCAACTTATCCAGGGCCAGAATGAAACACAGCATCAAAGCAAAATTATGCAGATCCTTACCACGAGTAATTAACAGATGACATTTTTTTCCAAGTGTAAATGCATAATTTCCAGGAGGAATAGTCTTCTGGTTTCCTGCAATTAATTATCAAGCACAAGTTATAACAAAACAAAGAGGAAAAATACCATGTCCCAAACATAACTTGGACCTTCCTAGCAGGATTTTAGAATTTTTAATATGCAAATAATGAAGAACTGAAGAGGAAATCTGGCATTTACCTTCCTTCTTGTTACAACTGTGTATGCTCCTCCAAAGCATTTCCCTCTCCATGTCTTTTGTGACCTTGAAATGCTGAGACCTTTCTTAATTAAGAATTAGAACATTCAATTCTCTTAAAGGATTAGCAAGAGAGGAGATAGTCAGTAGAGTATTGGGCTGGAACTCAGGGGGGGGGTTCTGTTCTTCTCCACAGCTTTGCTACCTGGGTGGAGAGAACCGGTAGGAAGTCCTCAGCACTTCACAGGATCCGACCCTAATATCCGCAGGCTACGGTGCCTAAGTAAGCTTGTGGGTTTTCCTGAATTACGTTTGGCTGTCAGCTTTTCTGCTGCAGTCAGCAGGGACTTGTTTTGTCTTGCCTTCCGCCAAAATAATTCCCACAGACTGAGCAACCAGAAAGGTTCAGGTACAGGTTACAGACTTCCAGTCATCCAGAAAATTGACAATCGCAACAGGAGATGGATTTGACTGTGTCTCTTGTAGAATATTTTTCCTCATGCGTGAGACGTTAGGCAGACATCTTGGAGAAAAAGATCAGATCCTTTTGTTCTCTCACTTCCCTTGCTTTGTCAGAGGAATCCAAGGGAGATTTCATTGCCATTGGCGTGCTTGGTGCTCCACATGCTGCATGTACACCCGAGTGTCTGCTCCGTGGCAAGTGAGCTTGATGAATCATGTGAGAAGCAAGAAGAAATTGATAGGAAAAGTAGAGGCTTAAGGGATGAGAGGAAAGTAAAAAAAGGATAGATGCTAGTTGTGGTGATCGCAGACAAAAAGTCTGATAATATTTTTATCCCTCAATTTCCTTTTAATACTTGTTGCCATTTCCTGACGACAAAAGGTTCCGAGTGGCCGTTTGCTGGAGACAAAAAAAAAAGGGAGAAGACCCAACCTTAGTCTGGAATTTGATTCCATAAAAGAACAGTGATGGCATTCGTTATGTGAAATTGAAGTGCTGTTCTGTTTTAGGTTCCACTTCATCCAAAACCTGAAGGAAGAAATCGCCATCATCTTTCATTATCATTCATGTCAAGGAAAAGTCGTTTTTCTGAAACAGAAATATCCCCGTGGAGTCCAGCCCTTGCTGTTGCTGCCTGTTGTGTACAGTGCCCCAGCCCTGTAAAAAATGTGTAACATATTCTAAGCTCTGCCAGTCTACAACTCGGCATGGTTTATGTGTTTTCCTTCCCCTTTGTCTGCCCCAAGTTTCTCTGCAATGCAAAGAAAAATACTGATCACCATGAGATACAAAAGTGAATCCCAGGCCTGTATCTCATTGAACTGTGGTACTGAGAATTCTTCTGGTGCTACATCTTTCCCTGCATAAATTCTGGGAACAAGGTTTAGCAAAGAACAGCTTAAAGCACGAGTTACGCCATCAATAATTGTTCAAGCTTTAGTGCTTTGTTGAATCAGGATATGAAGAGTCAGCTGATAGAGAATAAAAAACTGGCTTTGAAACAAAGCTTTGTTGAGGGAGGTTCATTCATGAAGAGCAAACACAATTCTTCTTGAGAATGGACTATGGTTATTCTAATTCCGATTTTTTTTTTCCTAAAATGTCAAAATGATGAGGAACAATATAACAAATGATGCCCAATCCAGGATGGTGGGTTTTTCTAGGCTTCAGGTACAGAACAGACAGTACAGATTCCAGTGTATTGAGCACCTTATTTATATGTTAACTGTGTAATGTGCCAACTGTAAAATATCTTCTCTTTTGAACACCTGTGTTTCCTGAAGAATCTTCACATCTAGGCATGCTTCTAGGCAGCAGCACTTACTATGCCAATGTTTGGAGATTTATTTTTACTATTCTTCTCAATTCAGGACCTACTCTTTTCTCACTACCTTCTACTCCATTTGTTTCTATTTCTTCTGTATTTAACTCCAGCTAACAAGAGGAAAAATGAACATCTCTAGTGATAAGTCATCCACAAAGAGCAACATTGAACATGTGGTCTTCACTTCCACTTCCAATCTGATTGTGTAACTCGGAGGAGAGGCCTTATCTACCTGTCTGATCAGTATATAATGCCGCAAGGTAGCGAATGGGGCTCTTATGCATTCACCCTCCTGTTCAGACCTGCTGCTTTTTGCTCTGAGACATCTAATGAATGTCAAGAGAAAATATTTTTCAGGGAAGAGAGTACTTAACCCCAACAATTGCTGTTGATGCTGTGAAAGGCTCAGAAAGGGATTTGCCTTCAAACATGTTGCTGCTCAGTAGGTGGCCAAGTAAAAGTGCAGCTTGCTGTCAGGCAGAAGACCAAGCTGAGCTCTTGATAAGAAGGAAAGCCAAATGCTGTTCCTTCTTTGGAAGACCTGATGTGTCATTTTTCCATGATGAGCATGGCATAATAAACACAACTCATGCAAGGACTAGAGGACTTGTTCTAAAAGGTCAGGACACTGCCAGATGCTATACACCAAAACCAGTGTCACCCCAAAGGACCTTCCTATAATATTTTATCTCATATAATTTTTTCACCTTTAAATTTAACCCCAGATGAGGACCAGTCTCTAGAAGAGCCCCTCTGGTTTCCCCGTAGAGGTTTCAACTGACTGGAGCATTTGACAGTTGCCCAGGTCCCTGTTGAGTGAGTGGGATCACATCAGACAGAATACGTTGGAGTTACAGTGCCAGGTGACATGATGAAAAACCAGAACTGTTGTTAGGACAAATCACTAAAAATCAGATTTACCTCAATCTGACCAAGATGCCTGACAGTTTGAAGGACAGGATGGAAATGTCATCCCTGAGCCAAAAAAAGTACTAAAATGAGACTAGGAGGAATCAAGTCATTCATGACAGTGTAATAACTAAAGTCCATCATGATTAGGAAGTCCTCCTTCTTTGGCAATGGTTGTACTCCTTACCAAGGACTTCGTGAGATGCTGTCCTCTGGCCTAGGAACTCTAGTCAACAGGAGAGTTATCTGATTTTGTGAGTGCACTAGGAGCTAATAAACAATCAGGAATAAATAAATAATGCTTCCCTAGCCCTCTCCCTAATCCGGACCCACAACTGACAGCACAGTCTATTTTTAAAGTGGAAATCCCAGAGCAGCTGGGTTTGTTTATCCTTGAAAGGATTCAGCAACGTCGCTTTCATTTTGCAGACTTCCATTTTTTAATTTTTTTTCTACTATGTATTTTTTTTTGCGGTCAAAATTCAAAGGAGCAGCAAGGGAAAATCCACTCTCCAAATAAAGCCAGAGATGAGGAAAAAGAAATACATGCAAAATCTGTCGCTGGTTTGTTTGTTTAGAATCCTCACCTTGGGTTTTGCTTCTGCAGAAAAAGCAGAGGGGGGGAAAAAAGGTAAATTATTCCAGTCATGTTGGAAACCTTCAGGAATTATTTTAAGGCGTGACAGTAGTTATAACGTTGGGTCCATTTTTTGATTTGTAGGATGGCAAGATGAGGTATCACAAATCTGTGGAACAAATCTGAGCGCTAGCATGCAAAACATGGTGGCTGTCTCAAAGACTTGCTTGTTATGACATGCTACCTTTATCACAGCAAATCCTTCATGCCTATTTGCAGTCATTAAGCTAATCTGTGGCAGGAGGGAGAAGGGAATAGAGAGAGAACACAACTGCAGAGAGCTAAGGAAATTACGCAGACACTGTCCACCCCCAGATCTAACTTTTCCCTTCCATGTGGTTTTGGGATACATGTGGGATTTGAGTTGTACTTGGAAAGCATAATGCATGTACCAACATCTGGAAGTATCATAATGGTTGCTGTAAGAATTATTACAGTAGTTGTGGATGAAATTTAGCTCTTTGCAGCATATGCAGCCTAACAGCAGCTTGCTTTAGTTATTGAAAATATTTTAATGTCCTGAACCGTATTTAAACAAAAAGGAAAAAAGAAAGAAAATATAATCAAGAGAATAGACAAACAGGGTGGACACTGAGCTCTTCTGTCCAGACAGCGGGAGTTTTGAGGACTGGAGCTAGGTCGTGAAAAAAATTGAGAGCCAGAAATTTTAGCTCATGAATCAGTTTTATAGTTGGGTTCCTTCTTAAGGTTGGGTCAAGCTACAGAAGCTCCGTTTTTCAACTATTTCCACTAATTGAGAATGCTTCATATTTGGGGTGCCACCACAAGAAGCCACTGATTCTCCTATTCCAATGGAAATTAGGAGGAAAATTAAGTACTGAAAACTGATGGGTGCTTTGAAATACTTCTCTTTGCCATTTTTGTCTTTTAATTGCCTCATCTGTGGAATGGATACGTGATAGTACATCTCTCGCAGGGGTGTCAGGCTTGTTTGCTGTTTGTACAATGATTTTAGAGGCTTGGAAAGGAACTATGAAATTGTGAAGTGAAGCCATTACTTATTATTTGAATTCAGGGAGGGTTGAGGAGTTTCTCATTGATTATATTCTGACCTGTGTGTTCTCTGAGTGGCCCAGCTGCTGATTGTGACAATTTTTACTACAGGATAGCGCTTAATTGCTCATTGAGCCTGATGGTTTGGCATGGCTGTTGAACTGGTCCTTGGACCAAAGACACATCTTGATGACATCCATTAACACTTTTTCACATAACGTGCTAGGAAGTGTTGTGTATTAAGCATAGATGATCTGCCCTGAAAGCACCAACATCTGGACTTCATCTTTTAGAGGATGGATCATTTTTGTAAGGATGCAATTTGTAAATAAGGAATAACAAGATACTTTGTTGTGACATTTAAGGATCCAGTTGGATGTCAGCCCACCTTTGGTTTTCTCTTCACATCCATACACTGTCCTGTGGTGCTTTCATCCTTGTGTACATCTTCTTTGCACTGAAAAATTAAGAAAGTCTGTTGGAATCCTAGTGGGGGAACTGCAGCCTTTCTCTGAAGCCAACCAAGCCCTGAATTAAAAGAACCCAAATTAAACCTGTTGACAAAGCTTATTTCTGGCCACATGCCACTTCAAACAGGCTGCAGGCTGGGGAAGGTGGGTGTTGTTTATCAGAGACACATCTCTCAAAGTTGCATAATAACTGCCTTTCAGGAAGAGGTCTAGTTAAAATAATTCCTTGCTGTATCCCATAGTGCCTTCTTGCACCCTGGGCTCTTAAAACCTGATTCTGTGAATCAAAAAATTAAAAAAAAAAAAAAAAAGAAAAGAAAAGAAAAACCCCCAAACTATTCACTTAGGTCAGACTGAGCCAAGAATGGAAAATTGTCCTAGAGGTGCTTTTGGTTCCAGCAATAATAAGACCTGTCATTTGTTACACGTTAATTGCACGTTATTATCTTTTGTAGGTTAAGTCAACCAAAGGTTTCTTGTATAGTTGGAAACAAAATTGTAATCTTTAATATGGTTTACAATGTCAGGTTAGTAAGGTTTGGTTTTGTTGTTTTGTTTTGTTTTGTTTTTTCCTGGTTGTCTTTTGGAATCTTGCACTTAAACTGATCTTTTTGCAAATATATTAGATACCTGTTTCCCCATGGGAATGTCCTGTCATTTAAGCTATCTTCCATATGATGATCTCAAAGCACAGCATTGAAAACTTGGAGTAAGTGAGCCTTACAGTTTCCCATGGGAAAGGTACATCATAATCCTCATTTTTGAAAGACTACCAGAGTAAGCCAGTGATGAATCTAGGAAAGGAAACAAGATTTCCAAGTATTGACGTTGTTCTACCACCACAGATAAAACCATATGCTCTTACCAAGTACTCTGCAATAGAATTATGATAGTTTTATAAAACTGCTTTATTAAAGAAACATTAGCTTGCCTGTTTTCTCCCCCCATCTCTGTCTCCCTGTCATTTCTTTCCTTACATGTCTCAAGCAATTCTCTTCCCCCAGTCTGAGGATGGTCTGTAACTGCCGCTGCCTGCGCACGGTGATTTATCAAGATTGGGAATCCCCGGTGCTGATTGACTGTTCCTTGACACTGTTGATCCATCAAATTCTGAGACAAGCAAAGGCAGATACACAGAGACAGCGGGTTTGGCCGGACTCTAACCTAATTCATTCTTGATGGGCTTCTAAATGTTTATGCCTGAATATTATTTGGCTAAAGATCTGTGTTGATAGATGGAAGAGGATACCCAGGATTTCTTGCATTCAAAGCTAAGGAAAATAGAGCCCAGGGAAATACCTAAAACACATTGTCCATTTTTTTCTTCCACTTAGGAAGATCCTGGCAAGCTCCAGTAGACTGTCTAACTGCACCAGCATTTCTGCAGGTTCCTATATCATGTTATACAAAAGCAACACCACAGCAATCCCCCTCCAGCCACTGCGCTCTCATCCCATATTTTGTCTGTTTCCATCTTTTATTGACTTTTACTGCACAAATAATGAAGAGTCTGAGATTGCTGGCTGCAGACAGAGGACAGTTTTAAAAGCAGAGCAGTATTTTTTCCCCATTGCCCCATGAATGTAATATAAACCTGAAATTGCAGGATTTGCCTTGTTATCACCATATTTTTTTTCTCTACAAACCAGTCGGGACATGATTTTCCAGTCAGAGCTTCCACATTCATCTGTTGATTTACTTTCTCTTTGGGGGGGGGGGGAAGAAATCCCAATCCTCTTAAATTCTTCCCCAAGCAGTATCCTACTACCAACCAGAAAAACAAGATAGTGAATTTGGGTGTTCCAGGGAGAGATTTTCTCTGAAGAAAGGAAATGTGTAAAGAGAGAGACTGAAGTCACCTTCAGAATAGTTTCTGATTTATTTGCATTTTTTCTAGAAGAATGAAGGACAGGACTTGCTGATGACTTTAACCACTAAGGTGTCTGACCTCAGCTGGTCTCCTGGGCTCCTTCTGCAGTCAAAGGGATGAGAGATGGACAGCCACCAAGAGGGGGTGATTCTTCTTGGCTTCCTTAGTTATCACTTTTAGGTGAACTCTTTGCAAATGCTTCTTTTTCCACATTGACTTGAGAGGGAGTTGGATGCAAAATGTAATTTGGATGACAAAGTTTTGGAGAGCTAATGCTCAGAGAGATGAATTCTGGCTCTTGTTTCTGGTCTGTACACATCAATTCTAGGGATCCTCTGCCCTTTCCTTGGAGCATCTTCTTTTCAAAGATCATAAAACTGACAGTGATAGTGTGCACAGTGGTTTTGTGACCATGGAGAGTTAAAATAAAACCCAGTCACTGTGTTACCATTCCTCCTTACCTCACACAAATCATCTGTCTTTTAAAAAGCAATTTAATTAACCCACCTGTCCCCTTATCTCCTATCCTGTTTGTACTCACCTGTTTCCCTATCTGTAGTCAATCTGTTTTTGTGTGTGTCTACTTATATAATCATTAATCCAATTCCTTTAATTTCAACTCAAAAAGGAACACAGTTTAACATGTTTCTCATCATGTGTTATGTTCTGCACCTGGAGCGGTTTGGGGATATTTTAGGGTTTAGTTTTGGGGGGGGTTAGGGGGGTGTTGCTTTGTCTGCATTGCAGTTTGCCTCCAGGCATTTACAGTGTCTGATTAAAGCCTTCCCCCTCCTGAAGGACAGCAAAAAAGCTTTGCAAGAAGGAACAAGTGAGATGCTTTTTCTGGTCGTGGCAGGCTGAGAACAGACCACCGCACTAGAACAAAAGGAAACGAACCAGAACCAGCAGCTCTAATTACCCAGTACACAGCTGGTGGTAGGACCCAGCACATCCATGTTTGTATAGTATATGTACAAATTTTTATTGGTTTGGGGTTTTTTTTAACTCTTCCAGACTGTTTTGAAAAATGAAGCAATGGGTTGAATTTAGCACAGTCATTGGGAAGCTCATTTCACATCCTCCAACCTGGGTGCGGGGCCCCACCACCAGCGTAGATGTGCAGCTACAGCTGCCTGGGCTGTCTCCTTCAAGAAGGGCCAGTCTTAGCAGGTGACATCCATGCTCCCTCTCCTTTGTACAGTGTCCAGATGTGCAGAAGATAATCAGAGGGCTGTAATTCAGGAGACACATTCGGGACAGTGACTATGTCAGAACCTTCCCTCTTTACACAATGAGCAGGAGTGAATAGTAATAACGCAATTCTATCTCTTATTTTCCTTTCACATAAAAGCAAAATCCTTCCCCTATACACAGTTTACCACAGGCAGAATCATTTTCAACCCTATCATTAATGTTTCTTGTGCTTCTCATTTGAAAGAACCAACCAGTTCTAACGTGAGCTGCTGCTGCTCCTGCTGCAATGTTCCATGAGAGTAAGATTTCCCATAAAAGCAGGAACTATAATTAATTGTGGTAAATCCTTGCAGTTATTTGAGTATTTTTCTGTTTCATCGGGCAACAGGAAATGTAGGCAGCATCCCCATACTGCCTGTGCATCTAGAATAGCACATCTTACATGGGTTTTAATAAACTAGATCCATTTTCCCTCTTTTTTTCAAAGCCTGTGTCTTAAAAAAAACCCGCTGTCACCAAGAGTCCAATCTGGATGGGCCCATAAAGGTGGCCAAAGAGAACACACACACCTTATGTCATGTCATAGTACATGTGGAACCAGACCTGCTTCAGCTGGACTCTGCATGGGAGACATCCTTAGTCTCAAAAGGCTCTTGCTTTTCTGTATTTTTTGCTCCATGCCTCGTGACAGATCAGGGACAGTTGCACAGCTCCCCTCTTATTTCCCTCCTGGAGGGGAGGAGTGTGGAAATGCACGTTGTGCTCCCACTGATTTCAAGCTGGCTGTATGCTGTACCCTTTATCTGTGTGTTGGTGGACCATTGTGTCTTTGGAAGGTCTTGGGTACCTCTGGGAGAACCTGAAAGAGCTGTTTGAACACAAGCTGGTAGATCTGGCCACTGCTCAATCAGGGAGGTCAGCATGGCAGCAGGGAAACCATTGGTTTCTCTTTGGGATACTAGAAGCAAGCTGGGCATTGGGAATGTTACACGACATTCTCATCCAGGGGGAAAAAAATTGCATTCCAGGGAAGTCCTTCAACCCTAATCAATGTAAATAATATTTTACTTGGGGACATCTAGTGGAAGAATAATATAGTGCATATGGTCCAGAGCCCTGATCTGTGCTAGAGCTGGCTGGGTGGCTGGAAGTTCTGCAAGTCTGTACAGTTTGTAATGGAAAAATCCCTACTTTCAAAATAATCCCATTAGGAGGAACAGAAAGAAATGCAGTGTAAATCTTCTTAATTTAATCTTTCCAATAATTCTACAAAATCTCAATTTTTTTTTTTTTTACTGGTTTCAAACCGGCAAAGATTGAAAAACAACAAAGTAAAAGTTTTGAGAAACCTGTCGTTTGGGGGAAAATATTTCTTTTTACAAAATTGGACGAAACTAATTTAAAAATATAAAGTGGCAACAATTCTTTTTTTATTTTCAGCTTCAACTTCAGTGAGAGCTCATTTGCAGATTGAAGTGATAATAAAGTAAATAAGGGAAATGATGAAATTGTTTTGGAAACAAGAGCCTACTTTTTGGCTTGTATTTGTGCAGTATTACTAATAGGGGATGCCTGGCATGACTAGGTCTCCTCGGAATCACCAGTAATGATGGGAAAGTATAATTTTTTAAATAGTGTCTTGTGTCACTGTGCCCAAGTGCTCACAATGGTTGCAAATCCCCGAGAAACCTGAAGTTCATGCTGTTCTTTAGCAGCAAATTTGTTTGATTTCCAAAGGAGCAAATACATTTCTTGCTCTTTACCATAAAAGCAAAGTAAGGGGGAATATTAGTGTCTCAGAGACACTTAAAAGGCAAGAGAAATGGTGGTAGAGGGCAAAGGGTGGTAGAAGCATGACCTCGCTTCTCCAGCCCACTCAGCCCTGACACAGACAAGGCCAGATAACTTGGTTTTGCTTGTTTGTTTTTTTTTAAATCTGCAAACTTCAAATATTCCATTTTACTGTTCCCATCTCTGGGATGGCCATTCTTGGATAACTCTCTTGGGCAGCTTGACCATCTCTGTTAAGGTTCGAGAAGCCTTCAAGAAAAGAAATCCAATAATAGCTGAGAAGCTTTTGTTCTTTTTGTGCTCCGCTGCTTTGATGGAAACATTGGCTGGGTGGATGTGCCAGGTGATCTAACACCTCCTCAGTCAGTGGTTTTATACCTGAGGTTATCTGAAGGCTGCCAAAGAAGCTGTTCCTTCAAAAGATATATCTATTTACAAAACAGGTGAAATGGGAGCGATTCCTGTCCACGTTCCTTAGTGGGAAGTTAACAAGTGCACTTAACTTGCACAAATGAATTACAAAAGCCCTTCTAGCTGCTTGTAGGTGTTTTCAGGGACAAAATGAAGCTAGAGCAGGAACTGCTGAGGAAGTTGCAACGAGGCAGAGCTAATCTGTAACCACAGAGAACTCAGAGGACTGGTTAAGCAAAGCAGAGTTTAGCAAAGGTCAGAGATCTCAGCTTGTGGATTGTAGATCCAACAATTCTTATATTGGCTCCGAGGTAGGAGTAGTTGATCTAATAATAATAATTATTTTCCATCTTAAGCTTGTAGGAGGCTGACTCCTTCCAACTTTTATTTTTCTCCTTTTGGGATAATGAGGTGGATAAAAAACATGAATGTTCTGTATCAGAATCCTTTCTTGACACTCTCACATGCTCCTAAGTATGTCATCAGTTGCACTTAGAGTATTAAGTCCCTGCTGCCAATACGCAAGCAAAGGTTTCGGAAAGAGTTGAATTGGAAAAGAGGTGGGATCAGGCTCGCCCACATCATTTTCTTTTGTGCCAGTGCTAACAGACGTTTTGAGTTAAAGTAAGAAACAGCCAGGAAAAATGTGCAGATGCTTAATTCTCTGCAGGATTTATAATATTATACGGTAAGCGTTTGCACCCTATACAATAAAACCAAGTTGGCTTTACTACATATAAAAGAAAACAAAACAAAAAAAAAAATCACAAGTTTGACAGCAATTAGGGTGAATAGACATTTATTTTATCCTTTTACTAGCAGGACCAATTGTGATTTTATGCTCTGAAAAAGCTCATTTTAAAATTTTTATGTCTGAAGTGGCCTTGCCAAATCTAGCTTAATATTGTTACATTAAATGGATGGTAAAATGTGTTCTTAAAACCCTCCATCCTGTAAAGGACCTGGAACCAGGGAACTACTGCTAATGAGAGTCAGGTCCTGAAACGCAGCCCTTATGCATGTTTGCTAGCAACCCAACTGACGGTGCTTGCCAGTCCCTCCCAGTACGCATCGTCCTCACTTTTCAGACTCCACATACCATCCAAGCTCCCGTTGATTTCCAGCCACCCAGACCACTGGCCAATCCACAGCCCCAGCAGGAAACCCAAACTGCCTGGAACCATGCTGGCACCATGAAAAATTTGAGAGAGATCTTTCACATCTTCAGAAGTAGATCTCTCTCTTCCTATACACCCCAACTCTTCTTCTCAACTGTTCTGGCTTTAAGAAGAAACCCTGAAACCTTTGGTTAGAACCAGCTTCACAATGGTTAGAGAAGTTCTGGTAACATTTTCTTATTTTCTTTTCTTCACACACCCATAAGCTTTATAATTTTGTAAGATGTCTCCAAGTATGTAGGAGCTTCAAGTATGTGGTGCTTAGATCACTCCCATCATTACTGGTCACATTACCCTCACAGAAGCCAATAGGTGATTCAACCCTCTCAGCATCTCTGATTTACTCGTGCCTCCAAGTATTTTATTTCTCTTCTTTTTGAATGGTGAGTTGGACAAAACACATGAATATTGAGCACCAGCAACTCTGTTGGTATTCACACATGTTCACTCTGCCACCAGCACAAAGATAGTACAAGAAGCTGTAGAAAGAGCTGAACTGGAAAGGAAGTGTCATAATTAACCTGGTTCTAAGTACGAGGAGCTGAGAGACACAACTGATTAATAACGTGGCTTACTCCAGAGAAAATGCCCCTCCTTGTGCACTGGGCCTCTCAAACTGGTTAAGCCGTTCTCCAGGTTTGTGTGGAGGATGCCAATTACCAGTGCTGCCCTAATACCCTGCAAAGTTCAGCAGACTCATGAAGGGTGTGGAGAGCTTCCCATGCACACCCAGAGCGTTCACTTCCCTCCCCAGATGAGACCAGGAAATAACAATGCATGAAGCTAAGAGGAGATAATTACAGGGTAAAAACTGTCCAAACTGAAGGTTAGCTATTGCCTGGAGGTAACACGTGAATGCTGCAGATACTGAAAGCTGCCACAGAAAAACTGCCAACTGCCACTGTGCTATTTCCAGTAGAGCAGGTCTCCAGGCAAAGTTCACCATGATGTTCCTGTACATGAATCTGACTCCCTGGAGAACTGGGTTTGGTTCTGGGTATTATTTATATAAGGTCACTTAACTCCTCCAAGTCTCTAGTCTTACTCAATAAAAGGCTGCAATGTCAGGGTTGTGCAAGGACAAAGCCAAACACAAGTTATGTAAAAGAGGGCTGGAGATGTACTGCTTACTGTTACATGTTGTCCAAGAGTCTACTGCTGAGTGATGCTTTGTCAAGAGTGAGCACTGGATTTGGAAAGACAGCTCACAGGTTGATGTTGTGCAGTTGACTAGGCCAGGAACTGATATCAAATGATATATTCTGTAATATGATTTTGCTAATAATAAAGATAAGGTGCCATGCTACAAAAAAAATCCAGTATAATTTAAATTCTTACTTACCCATCAAACCCAGAGATTTTTTTCCAGTATCCCAGCATACATCCTTCCTTCTCATGAAGTTAATGATCAAGTTGAAAAGAAACTAAAATATTGTGTCGTTTTGGGCCCCGCGGTTCAAGAAAGACAGGGAACTGCTTGAAAGAGTCCATCACAGAGCCACAAAGGTGATGAAGGGAGTGGAACATCTCCCGTAGGAGGAAAGGCTGAGGGAGCTGGGTCTTAGTTTGGAGAAGAGGAGACAGAGGGGTGACCTCGTTAATGTTTATAAATATGTAAAGGGTGAATGTCAGGAGGATGGAGCCAGGCTCTTCTCAGTGATGTCCAACAGTGGGACAAGGGGCAGTGGGCGCAAGCTGGGAGCGTAAGAGGTTCCATGTAAACACAAGGAAAAACTTTTTCACTGTGAGAGTGACAGGACACTGGGACAGACTGCCTAGAGAGGGCGTGGAGTCTCCTTCTCTGGAGACATTCAAAACCCACCTGGACATGTCCCTGTGTGACCCACTGTAAGTGATCCTGCTCTGGCAGGGGAGTTAGATGAGATGGTCCCTTCCATTGTGTGATTCTGTGTACCTCCCTGCAGTGGTAGGACTGATGTGGTATTTTCCCATAGCCATCCCTCTTCTTTCTGCCGGTTGTTGCTAGAGCTGAGTTTGGCCACAGTTGAATGAACCTGCCTCAGAGAGACACTGACCTTAAAAACTGAACGCATCTTTCCAGAGATGCCTGCATGACTGGTGGTGTAACACACCAATATATCACTGTTTTCTGAAACCACTCTGCCATTTGGTTTAGGAGACATTATTTAACAACATGGAAAGTTTAGTATCTTAAAATTCCTTTAATTAGAATACACTTATTTCTGACCAGTATTGTCGAGCCTTTTCCTTCTCCAGCTTCTTGCTGAAAGCTTTTCTAGCTTTCATAGGATGGTGATTTCCATTCTCTTTGTTCAGTGGCACTTATTAAACGATTCTTTTTGTCAGACTTAAAGGCAAACAGCGAGACTGCAGTAACTGGGAAATTAAAAATATATTGCTAATACAATGCCAAAGGCACTTTTTTCCCCCCACGAATAATTTGACAGCCTTTGCTTTTTAAAATGTAACTGTGCTTTAAACAAATCACGTTTAATACTGACTTGTATCATAAACCTCTGGTCAATCATTTAGTGAAAGGTCTTAAATGTGTATTTAAATTCAATATTTATAACATTTTATGTCAACAAATATTTTTAATATTCCTGTTTTGTTTGTTGGAAGTTCAAGGCAGTCATTAATGTGAATAGTACCCACATGTTTCTTAGATGGAATTAAAGCAACCCATTAGAAAATGGGACTTCTTCTTTGCTTGGTGTTGGTTACTCCAGGACATGGAAAGCTGATGCAGTGCCTGGGGGCTCATTCACTGGGTAGATCATTTCTTCTCTGGCTGTTTTCTAGAGTGTAGGGTGAGCTACATTCCCCCTTGCTGCTGAATTTAAGTAGAACTTGTGCTCAGCAAGCAAACAGGATAACTAGTGACAATTTTTCCCTCAAGGCTGCTTCTGCCAAGGCACAGACCTTGGCTTAAAGTGGCATTCACTTGGTGATGCTGCAGGTCACTCTGCAGGAGACAAAGTCACACGCTGACCCTGAGACTTTGAAAACTGAAATGAACTCCATGAAAAGTAACTGGGAATGAAGTGCAGTTGCATGGTCTGTTTTTACGACTCCACCATGGTCAAATTATAGATTTCCTTCCAATTAATCATCTTTTTTTTTTTTTCTTAGTCCATAAGCGTGTTTAGCTGTCCCTTTTACCACTGACACTTGTCTCTGTTTTTTAAACATCATTTTCTATTTAAAAACTCAGCCGTCAACTTTCCCAGGGGAACGCGGGATGGTTGGGCAAGAGGCAACGGGATGGCAATGCCTTTCTGCCAGCGTAGGTGGCAAGGCGGGAAGTGGTGCCTTGGGAGGGTTGTGCAACCCTTGTGTTCCAGGCAGCTGGGCTGGTGCATTGTGGGCATTGGAGCCAGGCCAGTTTTCTAACCTGTCAACTTCAGGAAAAAAAACCTTCTGACATGGGAGAAGGAGAAAGCAGCCTGGATGATTCAGTGGTGTTTCTAAGGCTAATGAGGGAATCCGCTTTCTGCAGGTACAATTAACAGGAAAGAAAATAAGTATTAGCCAATCTGCATGGGAATGGCTTTCTTTTTCTCACACCTTTGTGACAATCCTTGAACGAAACACCTGCATGGTGGTTAGAAGCCAATTTTTAAAGGTCTCCACCCAGGATGCTTTTTCTGGAGGGATCGAAGGACACATTTGGGGATTGCAGTTGTAAATAGTCATTGAGTTTAGATTTGATGGCTGTTTGCAGGTGTTATCAGATTATAATTTATAAATTGACCTTCTCTCTTAACATACATGTGAAACAGAGGTTGCATCAAAAAGAAATCAACAGTAAGAATGCAACTACATTTTTCAGCCCTCTTTTAAAATCAAATGCGGAATCTACAGTTTGATTGGGTTGGGAGTGATGATTCTAAGGGAGTGACTTTGTTGCCCAATCCTTTTTAACAGTTTCAGAAAGTGAAGAAGTCATTTTAACAATACATGGAGATACCTTCTCAGCTCATGAAAGCATAAACACATGAAGGTCAACATGCTGAAGTGTTTCTAAGTGCAGAGATACCAACGTGTGCCAACATAGAAAGATCCAGCCCTAAATAAATCTGAAAGCTTAGAATTTGGATGTTCATCCTTTCAGCATTGAATAGAGCTGAGAGTGAATGTGCTTCTAATTTAGGCCATCATCTCCAGTAGGCGCCTGAGGTTGAGTGGGATGAACATGTGCCAGGTATTATTCTGTGCAGACTTGGTGTCACTGGGAGGAGAAGGTACTTCAAGGAGAGCATTAATTTGGGAGGGGCTTAAAATAATTAAATAACTTAATGTCGTAGCATTTTAGTTTATACAGGAGGAGAAACTTTGGCAACATGAGTCAAGCCCTCTTCAAAGAATGACTAATATTATAAACAAATGTTAAGATAGTGGCATTAAACTCACTTTTCTAACTGCGGTTCTTAAAGGTCATAAAACTGATTCAGTTTTCCAGTTTCAGCTTTTCCCATCTACTTTGCTGAACAGTAATCAGGTCATTGGGCCATTTCCCTTGGAGACTGACCAATACATCCTCAGCTTTTTATTCTAAATATAGCAGTCCTTTTTTTAGCATTGTTAGTTTTCTCACTTTTTTTAATTTTTTTTTTTCACTTTACTCCTTTAAAGTGAATTTAATGCAGCAGAAAGGTGCCAGATCGACATCACTGGAAAAATGACGTTCCAGGGCTGCTGTTTATCCACAGAGAGCAGCCTGTGTTTATCCACAGCATATTGGCAGGGCAAGCTCACTTTTGCAGTGCTCCACCAATGTGTCTTAACCTTGACCTGTGGAAACTAGGCTAGTCTTAGTCTCAATGCCTTGCTGTCCAAAACCACCCTGTGTAGGCAGCCAAGGAGATTACCAAGTCTTCTTGTCCTGGTTGCTTTGGAACTCAGACAGCAGTCGACAAAGGCTGGACTTGCAGTTTTAATGGCATCAGTAACATCCTTCTGCACAGCATTCTTACATGGAAAAACTGGGATTTGGCTTGTCCATCTACAGCTGTGTAAAGCTGAAGCATCTAGTCCAAGCTGGTGTCTCTGAACACCGTCTGTAATTACCTGAAGAGAAGAAAGGACCTGTGCTAAGAACCTCTGTGTGAGGGAGGTGGCACAACTCCATTTCTAGCATGGCTTTTCTCTTTTCTGTTGGCTTTGAAACAGGCTAGAGAAATAGCTTCAACTAGACAGGTGACTTAGAGTTGGGTAGAGTTCAGTGAGTTGAATCCCACCCAAAGTGATTGGAGGAAAACTGATGTATTGAATAGCCTCGTTCTTCTCCTATGTCAATTGCTATATATTTTCTTAGGCTCCAGTCCTACAACTGGGTTCCTGGAGACTCAAGCTTCTGCTGTGGCTGATGCCATTCACAGAGCAGAGCTTTATATTGCAGACCCTCCAGGGTGCTGTCTGCAGTCAGCTTCACAGAAGTGAAGGTCTTTGATACTTTGACATAGACAGGTTTGCACAACACCCAAAACAATGGGGGAAATGTGGTCCTGTTGGGAGCCTCTGGTTATGATTGAAACATCAGTTTCTAAGTAAATAGTACTGGAATTAAATTTTAATAACTTTGCCCTGCTGTTTATTGTGTCACCAAGAAGTATTATACAAGGTATAATCGCTACAATTTGCTCCTGTAATTGCAGCTTCATGTTTTGCAAAATGCACGATGCTTTTCACTTTCAATCCATGAAAAAACTTCCAGATCGACCCTGACAGCTCCCAACTTTGCCTTTTTCCCCTGTGTGCTTTCATTTCTCTTGATGATTCTTGGCTTTCTACTTTGGAAGCTGCAGGACTATTTGCAGGCCACAGGGTGTACATATTAGAAGCCAGCGTAGCACGATGTCCCCAAATATATTTCTCCTCATGATGTTCCACAAATGATATTCCAATGTAGCAGCCATCCAGTCCAAGGAAATAAAACTGTCTTCATGCTCTAATGATCTTTATGTTCCAAATTCTAGAAACGATGCAGCTTGGTTTAAATGATACAGATGCTCCACAGTACAGTGGACTTTAAGTGCAACATTATATGTTACATTTTCTCTTACAATTTAGTCTTTGTTGTTCCATCTAATGTATGTTCTGGCAGAGGGGAGGCTTAAAGAACTGCAGAGAGTTACCTGTTTGGCACAGGTCTGTCGGCTTACTGTGAAATTCAGCACTTCAGGAAATACTTTCTCCTCATTTTTGAAGTCAATAGAAGATGAAGGTGCTCAGAAATAAGGAAACCTGCAAGTCTACGAACATCAGTGGTACAGCTGCAAGAAGAGTCCCTGTGCTAATACACTCACAAAAATTTTACAGTTATGACTGGAGAAACTTAATATAAATTTGGCTTGAAAACAGACAACAAACTAGCACAATTCTGCTTGGTGGAGGACGTTTATGGGCAGTGGTTAGTTCAGTCTGACAGATAATTGCAATGATATTTAAAAATAATTGGATCCAAAGTATGATTTTCCTGCACCTCTTTTTCTTTCATCCACTGGCTAAAGCTGTACTCGCCTGAGCACAACCCGTTTGTCTAAGGCAGCAGGAACTTACGCTCCCCTCAAAGCCCATCTGGAAAGGACCTACAGTGTCATCAATCACATGCTGTGTCCATGCATCAGAGGGTTTATGCAAAGATCTGTGTCTGACATAAAGATCCAGATCATGTCTGCACTCCATGTGCAAACGCTAGAAAATTCATCCACGTTTGCCCCCAAAATAGTGGCCCAGGAAACTGCCCTTGAGGATGCTCCTGATACATGGATTAGTGCTGCCATGAGTACACTCTCCAGGTCACTGGATACCCACAGAAACTATGGTCATCAGTGACTCCCCATTCCCTTCTTATGGCAGAACTTTCGGGTTTTGCCAGCAAAGAACAAGTTTTATTTTGGTTTTGTTATTTTGGTTGTTTTAGAAAGTGGCTGACCCTGGATTAAGGAAGGAATTTTAAGAAGCCTTTGAACCTCTAAACGCTCTGGTGTATCACGAGCTCCATTCACTTCTTTCCCCTGCTAAAGCTTTTTCTGTAAAACATGGGTGAATCAAATAAATGAGTCTTGTCACAACTAAGTTCTGTCATCCAAGTGGATACCCAGGTGAGTCCCCACGGACTCCTGACATGTCACTGTGGACAACTCTGTGTCTGCACAAAGGGGTTTAGTCCACTTAATTCTTCATCACCATTGAGGCATGGGGTGTTGTCCTTTAGTTCCCATGCAGAAATAAGAGTGATTCCTTCCTTCAACCTTTGGGCCCTTGACCAGTCAGAAACCACATCAGGTTCTGCACCTCTGCAGAGTGCTCAGCATGAAGAACACACTAGTATTCGGCCATCTCGAGAGCCTAACAAACAGTAAAAACAAAACAACAGACACAAAATCTTTCAACTCAGTTCTGTAACCTGTGAGAAGAAGGAGGAAAGACTTTTTTAAGTTGTATTTTACAATTTATTGTCTCAAAACAAACCCAGCTAGTGGGTCTGCCTTCAGATAGACAGATATTTGTCACTCTATTATTGTTTTACAGTGTCAGTTCCAGACACTTAAGTATTGTTGGAATGCAGTAGGGGGAAAAAAAAAAAAATCATGTTTTAAATCTCCGATGGGGTAATAAACTGCAGCCAGGAGCTAATTGTCCTGAAACTTGATCCTTTACAATAGGTTATTGCTGGAATGGGACTACCCAACTCTGCTGCACTGGGGTTTGTTTCACCATTAGTTTGGTAGTACATACACATTCAAAAAAAACCCCCAGATCACAGGTTTGCTCCCAGCTGTAGACTTAAACACAATTCTCAAAGCAATCGATGCATTTTGTACATTAAGCTAGTAAGGGAGGGTATTAATCCTCATCAAGTTTAATGGCTCACTGTGGATTTGCTTCCTACCAACTTTCTTCCACCCAAGAAGTCCTGAGAATGTTGTACCACTCTTGTCAGGAAAAAATGAATCATTACCCAGAGTCTGGAAGGCCAGAGGTGAATTGGAAGCCGCACTATGGAACACTCACACTACAGTATTATTATTTTCTTTTTTACACTAGCATTAAATAATATTTGAGCTCAGGGTGGTCAGCCCAATGGGTGGTTTAACATGCTGAATGCAACCAAAGAAAGAGTACATCCATCATATACTCATTTTAGTTTTTGTTCAACAGTCTTTTTTGTTTAGTTTTGCTTTGTTTTGTCCCAAACTAAGTATTAGCCAACTAGATCTGAAAATGTGAAGTCCAACTTCTAAATGTTAACCCCCAGTTTAGATGGAATTTTGTCTGGAAAATCTTTTGAAGATCCAAAATGATGTGATGTTCTTTCTCAGTGTTTTTCTCATCTGTGTTCTGGGTATGGCAAATTAATAGATGTGCTTAGTTACCATTGGAAAAGCTATTCTAAGAATATCTTAGCCAAGTAGAATGAGATTTATTGAAGCTGATGCAATTTTGGGTCACATTTTAGTGGAAATTCACTGAATTTTTATTTTCAGAATTTTCCAGCTGTAAAATTTAGTGTGAGAATCTGTTCTCATAAGATTTCCACCCAGTCCTAGACTCGCAGAATCGTAGAATATCCTGAGTTTGAATGGACCCATGAGAATCACTGAAGGTCACTGAGGATCATTGTAGTTCCTTAGCTGCAAGCAATTAAACAACACCCCAGCTAGCTGTGTGTAGAGGTCACTGGAGCTGCATGCTTCACAGGGCTAGAGATAAATTTAGATGCATCAGAAAGAAAAATGACTTGAGGTGCAAACACGGAATAAACTGTTGTTTTGTCTCAGTTGCCTTCCACTTTTCCTTTCTGATAGTGTCTTTATGATTGTGAGATTTTTAAAACCACTCTTCCAGTTTGAAGAGTGCTGCAGTGATTCTTGATATGCTTTTGAACCTCTTGAGTCTGAATTATCAGATCCCTGTCCCTCAGCAACAGGGATCAGTTGTATCCTTCTATAATTCTCCAGCAAATCTACTCAAATTTATAACAATTTCTATACTTCTGCTGTTTTATCATACCTGTGCTTCACATGCAATAATCTCATTCTGAAAGTGGATACTAGATATCGCTTAGGTTTGGCAGATTATCTCTGTGTCTGTAGAAGATGCTGCATCTGAAATGAAGCTGAGAGTAGTTTGTTGATGTTGGTACTGACAGGGGGGAAACATGTTTTTCTCCCTAAAGCTGAGAAATGTGTTATTGTTATATATGACTCAGGTAACTGTGTAGCCCGTTAACACCATGTTGCCATACAGGTAGATAACAAAGACAGTTGATTCTTTACACAAGTGAGGATCTGACAAGTAGACAAAATAATTGAAAAAGGTGTGATATTTAATACGAGAATTAAGAGCTTGGCTCTCTCAGGACCCAGGCATGCAGGGAGCATGTCCTGTGAAGTGAGGAAGTGTTTTACACAATCATTTGTCAGACCATAACTGCTCATTAAACAATGGTCAGTCTCTCTTTCAAAGCGAATTCACTCCCTCCTGCCTAAGGAGAGCTGAGATGTACATGTATATACACCCATAAACTCCTAGGGTTTAGACACAGCAATTAGAAACTAATTACACTAAAACACTTGATCCCAATACAGAGGGGGGGGGAAAAAAAAAACCTGTTGAAATTTGGCGTTGTTAATCCATCATTCTAAGTGAACAAGTGCCAAAGTGAAGGAACAGAGCTGAGGCCAAACCAGCTCGAGGAGGTTTTTCTGTTTACTCTTTCTTTAACCATGAAAGTGCATTTTTTTGTCACAGGGGGTCTTACTGTGATTATGTTTATATTGGGCTTTCCAGGGGCATTTCAGAATGTAATAGTATGTATTCTCAACCCTCTCTGTGCATCTTAATTTAGTTCAACCAAGGCAAGAATTAAAGTTAAACTTAGCTTTGGTGTAATAAGAAAAACTCATCCTAATAAAAAAGGGAGCCTTTCACTTGCAGATAACTTCCAAAAGAGATGCTGTAGTTTATTACAGTTTATTTAATTATTGTGCATTATATTTTAAGAGGCTCTGTAACAAAACAGTCCCTCTCTACTTCGTTATGCAGTGCCTCATGTTGTGCAAGGCTGATAACCATGATTTCCTACAAAGCATGAAGCATGTCTGATGATTTCTCTTGGAGTGATAGCTCAACAGCAACACTACATGGCTATTAGTAAATCCAGAAAGCAAATGGGATTGTTTCTTAACAGTCCTGTGGTATGAGCAGCACCAGAACGCTCTATGAAATGTACATTTTTATGCTACTACACGCAGAGCTGACATCTGAGTTATCATATATATATCTGCCATGTATATAACAACTTCTGGACCAAATGCTCCCAATGATTTACCATTTAGTTTTACATGTGTAGGGTTGAGGGAGACATAAAATTGCTTCCTCATGTTGTGATACAACAAGAACTTTCTAACCAAATCAGGAATTTTTTTCAGTTCTCTGTAGAGCCGTCCAAAATCAGGAATTTCTGTTTGATGAGAAATTTCCCTTGATAAAGTATAACTTGACTTTCCCTTCTGAGGTACGTCATCGTACTATAAAATAAAAGCCAGTGAGGAGAAAACAAAATGTTCTTGCTTCCAGAAACCAGAAATTGTGATTATTTTTGACAAAAGTCAGAACAATTGACACATATCTTCAAAACATTTGGATTTCACAGTAGAAAGCTGTTGCACTGGAAAAAATATCGATCAGCTCTGCATGAAAGATCACGTTGTGTTTGTGGAGGAAAAGTTAAGGAAAGGCCTTTGGGTGATTCACGTTCCTCCTGTTTCTCCCCTGACTTTGTGATGGGCCAAAATAAGCTTCAAGGTCACAATCACATTTTGGGCTGAGTAGTTTGGCAGGTAAAGCATATTCCACAGACATCAGGGGTACACACAGCTGAGGCGAAGTGGAGCCCACGTTCAGCTCTGCACAAGAGAGGTTGATTGTTTTGGCCTCTTTCCTTTGCTCTAGGGTAAAATAGAGGCACCCTTCTTGGGATATTATTGGTGCGAAATCGTAAGTTACAGTTTTATTACCAGTTGCTGTGTGCGTGTGTGAGGGAGAGAGAGGAGGAGGTGGTGGGTATAGGAGAATATAACCACTCTTTTGTAACTATGAATCCATTCTTTTTCTTTTTTTATTTTTCTTTGCAAAACACAGGTTTAATTTTAGGGAGAGAAAAAATAAAATTTGCTTTTCCAAATAGTGTCAAACAGACATATTGTGACAATATTCTTTGTTTTCTGCTTGCTTTTCTTCAAAATTGTTGAATTCTTCAGTTTGTATTGCTGAATTTTATTTTTTTTTTAAGAAATAGGTGGGCTATATGGATTTATTCTCTCTTCTTGTAACATCCACATTACATACTGCAAAAAGTTTTCATCCTATGCTGCAGTTTTAACACGCAGTGTTTTCAACCACTGTGTGAAACCTCAATGTCAATGGAGCAGCTGATCAACATGAAGTCCTTGGTATCACAGAGAAAATCTGACTTACCAGCACTTACCATGGAGCCCAGTGCTGTAGCAGGAGACTTCTGTCCAGTGAAGTGAAGGTCACAAGCAGAAGTGGTACCCAAAATGAAAGGGGAGCAGGAGACAGAATTAGAGATGATTTTCCCAAGCACACAAAAAAAATAATGAGATCCATAAAGAAGCCATCAATAACTGACTCAACAGTGACTTTTTTTGAGAGGAGAATGACAGAATTTCTAAGATCTTTCATGCACATTTGATAGCATATTCAGTGTAGTTTAATGGTGCAAAGTATAATTACAATATTTTGTAACTGCAGGATCTGTGATGGGGCATTTTTCCTGGTGATGTATCTGGACAGTTTTGTAGATAGTAAAGATATTCAGAAATGTAGTAAGAACACTTACTTTTTGGGCAATGTTATACCCAGAGAAGGACAGAATGAAGAGCTTCCCCATATGGTCCCTGAAAACAGTGGTGAATTATTTTAGCCCACCTCACAGATTAATCTAGAGCAACCATGTTTTCCACACAAAACATCTCCCTGCATTTCATTACTTTACAGATTTCAAGGACCCACAAGCTGTGTCGAGTTGGAAAGTTCTGCTCAATGACTTGGTTTGCTTCCAAAAAGCAGGCTGAGAAATTTGGATCTGGAATCAGGGTTGTTGGGGAAAATATTTTTTTCCCCTATTAGCTCCAGGATGTTTTTATTGATTGTTTTGCGTAAGGTACAGATTTATTGATCTTTCCCAACATCAGAAGCCTCAGCTGAGATATTTAGTAGAGTTCAAAACTGACAGGTTTCAGCAGCTGGAAGATTTTTGTGTTCAGCTCAGCAGAACTAGGACAATGTATTCTTTGGGGCAATATCATGAATAGTTTGTTGTCATGCCCTCTCCTTAGCTGTGACTGCAGGAATATTTAGCTATATCCTGATATGTGCCTTTTCTACAGTTTGTACCTCAACCATCTCCATTCTCTTGAAAAACTATGTCTGATTATCTGCATTTATGGTCAGTGGGAGTTGTGTCCATTGAGACATAGAATCATAGAATGGTTTGGGTTGGAAGGGACCTTAAAGTTCATCTAGTTCCAACCCCCCTGTCATTTTCCGCTGTGTTTCAAGAAGTAACTATCCATTCCTATTTTAGTTCCTTTACAAAAGGGATTTAACAACCGTTTAAATGATCTGTGTATATTGTTCAAGCACGTCTGGCAAGATATGAGCTCACCTGAAGCACCACGGTGGGGTGGGGATGGTCTTCTTTACTCTTGCATGTTCATGTTCCTCCAGTTCTCCATTCTACCAGGGATGGTGTTTGGAAGCCAGAGGCAGGGATGGCAAATGACCTCCAGCAGAGTAGACCTTGTGATGCTTTCTGAAACAGGCAGAGCACGGGTGACTTCTTTGCTCTTTGAAGAGATTCTCTACAAAAGTTCTAAATTTAGCAAACATTAAAGTTGCTTTGGTAATTTTAATATTTTTTTTTTAAATGATTGTTACAGTATTTTGTAACTTCTGTTCCCTTCTGGCTGGGATTCGAGAAACCTCTCCCTCCCACCCCCTCCCCAACTCCTTGACAGCAATCGCTAGTTGTAAAATAATAGACCATCAGCCAGCAATAATTTGCAATCCAAACAGACTTGACGCTCTCTGACATTTATTGAAACCTCAGACCCTGTTCGCTGGTTTCAGTTTTCCTCCCTTTGCTCTGTTTTTACAGACAGACAAGTGCTTAGATTTGGGTTTAATAATGAGGAGAAATTTCGTCTTGGCCCAGCTTTGCTTGTGTTGGCTGCGGCGGGGGCTTGCAGCAGACGGGCGGTTGGAGTTAATTACGCTAAATGGTGAGAACATTATTTGACCCCACTGGTTCGGCACCAGATGTTGTACGTTGCCTCTGAGAAACCAGCACAGACGTAACGCTTTCAGGGCTGGATGGGGAAGGATAACATATTTGGAGCTTAGTCACTCTTTTTTTTTTTTTATTATTATTATTTTTATTTTTTATTTTAGCATTAACTATCCCAGGATAAACCCGTGACAAACAAAACGCTGCTCCTTATTAGGTACAGATGACGACATTCCGCTTGAGCCACTTGGGGCAAATTAGGGTATCATTGTATTTTTGGAAGCAAATGCATCAAAAGATCCCCCCCCCCACCTCCAAAAAAAAAATCATTTTGCTAAATGTACAGTTAACATTCTGCCAACACAAGGTATCAACTTTGGTAAATCCTTCCTGGAAAGTGAACTTTACATTTATGGGCCAGACATGATGGAATTTAATGTTTGAAAATGATTAAAGGATTTTGTTCTTTCCTAGTAACAACTGCATTTATCAAGGTGGCAGACATGGTGGCCTTAGAAAGAGCTGAAATGTAACTGAACTGCTGAGCTTCCACTGGCTTGGGTCTGGGAATCCCTCTGGTCTTTAAGCGTTAGGGTTGGGGAATTACATTCGCAGATACGGGAGGCAGGGAGTATAAAGTGTTTATTGACCCCAGTCTGTGTTAATAAAGCATTAGAAGTATTACCTGCTTGGGGATTGTCAGGGCAAAGCAAAGTTGTACTGACCTTCGTGGAAAACAAACTCCTCTCGGTCTTTGAATAAACTGTTTGGACTGTGGAAATGACAACACTTCTGCAGACTTATATATTACAGGAAAGCAAGCTAAAAAGCATTCTTACCACAGGAAAAAAAAAGGGTTACCATTGCCTTTACTTGCTTGCGTGGTAGTGATAAGGTTTTTAACATGACACAATTTGTAAGCAAATTTGAGTTATATCTCCTTTTCCAATGGATGACATCACTCAGATTTTACTGAACAGTAGCTCTCCTTCACTCTCTTTCCATCTGTGTGATGCAGGGACAGTCGATTCACACACCTTTCAGGTTCAGTCCTGAACAGTATTTATCACATATTTTGGGATGACATTCTCTACTGGAGCAAAGCCATTGACTAAAGTCAACAGAATTCAGAATAATTTGATAATTTTAGTAGTTCGAGGTCTCTAATATTTTTTAAAATCATCACCATTTGCCTGTAGCATTATTTCAGGAGCTTAACCATAAAAAATTCTTGGTTCAGCCTTCCTGTTCCTTCCTCATTCTCCCACAGAGGGACTTGCAAGGGCTGCGCTCCCAAAGACCAGACTACATGATAAAGTGATTCAAGTGCTACATTACTGCATCTAGATGAAACGCTGTAAATTGGATCACTCCAAAGATTCTGTCAGAACTCTTTCATTTTCCTCTTTCACTTGGAGTCTGGCTGCCTTTCAGTGCTTTTCTCCCAACACACGTGTGCAGCAGAAAGGCACTGTTGATGTAACACAAACCCCAACACAGAAGGCTGCAATTTGACTATTTCCACTGTTTCCTGATTCAATGAGATATTCTTGGCCACCTTAATCTATCAAAGTCCTACAGATATGTCTTTTCATTCAAAAATTAAGAACAAGTCCTCTGAAAAAAAATCGGAGCTATCTTGTAATTACCACAGTACAAGCCTGAACAAAACATCCTACCTGGTATTCATCCTGTAAGAGCGATTACCACCTCCATACAACACAGAGATGCCTCTCATGCTGGTCAACTTCATACAGGGCATCACTTTGGGACCCTTCTGCCTGTGCTGTACTTTAGGGCACATCCCCTGTGACCAAAGGTTATAAATTATGCTGATATACCAAGGTTGAGGACACAGAAAGGAAGTGGCAGTGATACGAGGCTCAGTTCTGCAGCTCTGAGCTGCGCTGAGCACCCTCCCTTCTTGTCCACTTAACCCTCTAAAGTAGGTGTAGATGCATACAAACATGGTACCGTGGCCAGATCTTCTCTTCTGAGTCTGACATTGACTAACAGAAGTAGTATTTTGTACCCATCTACTTGGACCAGCATTGGTAGGACAGGAGAAATGTTACTTGGAACTTTCTCAAATGTATTTGAACAGCAGAGGAGGGGACACTTTTGGTCATGCCAGGGTCTAAGTGCTGTCAGGTAGGCACTGATTATTCCAGCTTTTTTTCTTTCCCCCCCTTTTTGGGCACTAAATAGGTAACTTCAAATGAACTATACCATTAGATATACATAGTTTATGCAACATTGTATGCCTAACATCTCCACCTTGAGTTCTTCCATCAGTTTAACAGTCACAGCAATCTTTTCTTGGATGGGGATTGGTGCACTGGGTTTTTCTACGATTTAGATTCACTCTCAGACTGCAACATTGTCTATAATTTACTGTGAACCATGAGAGACATCAGCTGAAATTTTCAGGAGCAGATTAGGTTGAAAAAATTTATGACAGCATTTAGAAACATTAGACTTAAGACTGCGTGCCAGAGCATGACAAAATAGCAGGTAATAACAGATCTCATTAGAACTGTTTATTTAAATTGAACATTATCCTGTCAGGGATGTTTTCACTGCTGTATAGGTCTTATTTTCATCCAGATTAACTTCTACCAAATACAAGCACCCAGAGATGTCTTCCTAGGAACTGCTTAGCGTATGTGTTCATTCCAGTGTACTCACACTTCTGTGTTTTCTTATTTTTGAATTCTAAGGACAGTGCTCCTGTCTGTTCTTTATCCATCGTGTCCATATTTAATTATCTTTATGTATCAAAATGCAATTGGATTTTCAATAAGACCTCAGTGATTTGGCCTCTAACATCCTATTTCAAAATCATAGATAAATCCAGAAACACTTTAAGCACCTTAATACCATCTAAAGGTTCTTAAATGACTTTGTGACTCTTGGTTGTTACCACCTTGAAGTCTTAGTCTTATGTGTCAATGGATGGGACACTGCTAAACATCTGGCCACTGACAAAGTAGGATTCAGGAAGCAGAGCTCTTCAGAAAACATTGTGCCACAGGAGAAGTCTTGGCTCACAGGGTTCAACTGTACATTCAGAAGGCTTCTGCAAAAAATAGGTAGAACCTTAAACCCAGACCAGAAGGCTCATCTCACCCTCCCTGAATAAAAAATGCTGTCCCTCTGACATTTAAGCATTTGTTTTTCTTTTTCTTGGACCATAGTCCTTCTGTCTCTTAATCTTCACCTTTTTTCTAGTACTTACTCTGTCCTTTAAACACAAAATATATGTATGGAAATTATCTAGACCTACTTTCCCCTCCAGATCATCTAGTCTAGGCTTCCTAACCTTAAATAATCTTTCAATATATGGATGTATTCTTTTAGCTTGTCAGATCTTCAATAATACAGGTATATCATCTGTCATCCCTTGTACTGAGCACGAAGATCTTTCATGAGTCAAACATTTAAATAACCAGTGTATTGCTGGGTTGTTTTTACCACACAGAGACATCCTGGAGGTGTCTGGACCTGTTGCATGGTTTATCCACAATAACCAGGCCAGCTATCTCCAGACAACATCCTTCTGCTGTATTTTCTTAAACAACAAAGAGAGGTGGTAACAGCATATTTATATGTACAGAAATTAGACAAGACTATGACAAATGCAAAAAAAAAACCCCAAAAAAACAACAAAACAACCCAAACAATCAAACCTTAGAGAGATATAGTTTCACTGAAGCTTTGTACCACAGAAATTCTGTGCTGGCTGCATCTCCAGCAGACATTAAGTGTATAGCTCTTAAAAAAACCTCAGTGGAATGATGTCACCATTGCTCAGCTAAATTCTGGACAATTGTTTGGTTTTTGCAACTCTGGATATGAAAAGTATTTTTCATTAGTCCAGTCAAAATAATGTTAAAATCACTTTCTATCTTTTATTTTAGTTCAACAAATCAAACTGTTTCCTTATATGTTAGTTAGAAGAATTTGGAAAGATTCAGTCCTACAGTAGCTTCTTTAGACTTTTTAAAAGGATATTCAGGGGAACAGAAAATGGCTGTTTGGGAAGGCAACACTGGAGGAACTCACATATTTTCCTGGAAGCTGTTCAACCCTAAGTATCTCCAGGTGAAAAAAGACAAGATGTTACTTAAAACATGTTGGTAGAGAAGGGGCTATTCCACCAATTGCAGAGAGGCTCCCTGATGTCCCACTACCTTTGATTTCCATTTGCACACCAATGTGACTGATGAAAAGCAGTAAAATAGTCTTAATTTCAGTGGAGCCATTTTAATATTCACTTCACATGCTTCACATCCACCTTTTCCTTGCCCTCAAAGCTCCAATAAAACATATTTTAGCCTATCAGGGCTAAAAAGTGTCCTTCTGCCAGAAACCCATCAAATCCATTTACTAATGACGTATATTCAAGACAATATAATGTTTTTGATTCATGTTTTTTGGAAAGCATTTTGAGTTGACTTCCCTGTAAATCTTGCCACTTTATTAATCCCTGTTGAGTAGCTGGCAGACAGCTCTCTGCTTTATTTGGCTGATGGCACTGGTTTGGAGATAACGCCCAGCCCTACCATTTTCATTAGGGCAAGAAGCAATTTGAAAAATGCCTTTCAACAGCAGGTGAACTGTCTGAATGGACTCACCTGTTAGGGTCCCCAGGATCAATCAACAGCCATGGCCATGGTGGCATTAATTACTGAAGTTGTGGCGGTGAAGCATATCTTTTGCTTCTCACTGAAGGTACCAGACCTTTTCCAGGGAAGGTCTTTTAGAACTGAATTTCAAGTGTACTTCTGCAAAAGTTCTCTTGCTGCCAGACCTTTGTTTTCCCTCAGGCCAAGTTCATGGTCATCAACACAAAAAAGTATAGTTTGTATATGGGGAAGAACTTCTCCTGAATTAAGACAACTATGCACTGTTACACAGAAACCCCTCTCACCAAAATTATTCAACCCCATTCTTTCCCACCCCAAGGAAGTTGTGGCTGCTCCTCCCTGGAAGTGTTCAAGGCCAGGTTGGATGAGGCTTTGAGCAACCTGGTCTAGTGGAAGGTGTCCCTGCTGATGGCAGGGGGGTTGGGACTGGATGAGCTTTAAGGTAGCCTCCCACCCAAACCAGTCTGGGATTCTATGATTCTATAATTCTAATTTCTAGACTCTCCTATTACCAACCATGTTCTGTTCTCATTTTGACTGTGCTGGGTGAATAATTTATATGCTGATCATTTTTCACCACTTTTCTAATTAGCCCCACTTTATGACCTTTTCATGATTGTTAATATTTGGTTCATAGTGTTTTAATAGCCTCAAGATTCCCATACACAGAAAATAATCTGGATTACTCGATCTCAGTGACCGTATCTAAGTGAGCATTAAGATAACTACATGGAGATGAAATTAAAAGACTTCAGAGGAATTTTTAAACTTTTTAACAGTAGGCAAATAGCCACCAACACAGTTTATTAACAGAAGCACTGCACTCCACTGCTAAAAATCTTTAAATCATTCCTGCTTAAGTTTCTAAATTATATTAACTTCAAGCCACTGAGCTCAGTTGTGTCGTTTTTAGGTAATAGAGAAGAAAATTTTCCTTGCTTCAGGAAACACAGGGTATAATTCTGTGGCTGACGTTGTGGTGGTGTTCAGACTGGTTTTTCCTTTCTGGCTAAGCTCTGTGAAATTAGAGTGTATTTTCAACTTGAATTCTCAAGCACCTGAAAGAAACAAACCCATTAGGTACCTGTGTAGATACAGTAAGGGTAGCTCTTTAGCTTCCTGGACAGTAGCAGGAAAGACTCGTCTGTGCTTTCCTAACAGACGTCCTTCACCCCACTGGATGGGATTAAATTCACTGGATCCCTCCGTTCTTGACATCTTTGCTGAGCCAGCTAACCAGATGCCATTAGTGCTAGTTGTTGTGGTGGGTGATCTACATTTTAAACTAAACAGAATTAATTCTGTGGTCTCGGTGGGAAGCTTAACCCCAGCATTTTTGCTAAGTTCTCATATTGCAAACAGCAGAAAAATGTGGTGGATTTCATCCCAGAATGGTAACGGGCATCAGACTTCTCTGCCTGCCCTGCCCCTGTTGAAGGCAGAGATCTTGTTTTCACTGAGGACAGCGTGGTACCTCCTGACAGAAGCAAATACTTAGAGATACTGTCACCTCATAAATTTGCAGTCTTCGAAGCATATGTGCTGATTTATCATAAATGGTTTTTCCTCCCTTTTCCCCCACTTGAATCCAAATCATTGCTAACTCCTCAAATGATGATGAGTTGTCTTCTCTGATGTGGCAAGCTCCAAGCGCTGGTGGAACAGACCATGACCATCCACAGCTCTGGTTAGATCAACATAGTGCCACTGCACGTGCTTGCCAAGGTTGGAAACAGGGTATGAGAAGTGCACATGAAAAGGAAACACTGGCTTTATGGTGCTGCTTTAATCCCCAGCCCTGCAGTGGAAAATACCACACCAGCAAAGTCAGATTGTGGTTGTTTTGGTTTTTTTTTTTCTTTCTGGCTAAAACAAATCTTTCTTTTTGGTTTCTGCCGTATCTTGCCTAAGGAGAAGAGGGAAGCATCTGTGTTATTGCTTGCTAAACAACTCCAGCGTGCCCAGCCAAGCCACAGGAGCAAATTTGAAACAGGGGGAGAAAAATTCACAAAGGTATTCAGGCTCCAACCCTGGGCTCCACTTCACAAGGCAGCGTCTTCCCACCTCCTTTCCCTCACCTCAGCTGTCCTTCACCTACAGACAACACCACTTATGGGTTTTCTTTTCCAATTGTACTGCAAATTTCAAGGTCCTATTGATATTTACTCACAAAATCTCTTCGTAGCATCTCTTCCTACCAGTGTGTCAATGTGTTGCCTTCTCAGTCTGGATAAAAAGAGAATTCATGTGTCAGCCCTGTCAGGTGACTGCTGGGACTGACTGACTGTCATAGCATTGCAGAGAGTTGTCTGAAAAGCAAAGGTATTTATCAATTTATTGCTTTTTTTTTTATTTATTAAGTTAGCCAGCCTCAAAGCCAGAGGGTAGAAAAACTGGCATGGGAATGAATTGCATAAAGCATGGTAGAGAGGATTGTATTCCCTTTAAAAAGAGAAAGTCTGCTGTAAACGCTTTGATAACAGGTATAAGTGAAATTGAATAAATTTGCAAAATAACAAAAAAACTGCTAAAAAGCAGCTTTATCCCACAGTCTTTCATTTTATGCTGTGCACTCTTCAGGAATCACAGTACTTAAAGCAGTGTTTTCAAGCTGCCTGTTAGGAATTTAAGTGAAATTTTTACAGAAATAACTTTAAAATAAACACTAAATAATTGTCCTCCCATAGCTTTAGCTAAAGCAATAAAGCAACTCAGTGTCAAATAATGGAAGGTTCAAATCTGCTGTTGATGGAAATATCTCAGTTACATCAGCTGGCAGATGATGTTCTCCAAAGTGAAGGTCTATAGAATTTTTTTATTGCACAATACTTTCTGTGCATCAAAGTGAGGAGAGGGCTCTGAGCATTTTCACCAAGTAATGAGAAACCTCAGCTCAGTTCTTGCTCTGGAACAGTACAGTCTGATGGTCAACAGGATCCTCCAAAGCAGAATGTGGTTTCATCTGATCAAAGCTACAGCTGGGGCTGGCCCCTTGCAAGTGAGGAAGTTACCAATTGATTAAAAAAATTTTATAAGAAAATCTCAGATGTTATCTCCTCTTTTCATTAATCAATATTGCAGCAGACAGAAAAAGTACCTGGAATAAAATTGCCCAGTTTTCATCTGGTTTGTTTCTTGCTCTTTGCCCAAATCCACACACAAATGCACTGCCCCATCCTAGAATGTTCACTTACAGGTGTCAACAGAATGTACTTATTTAGAGGGACCAGTATTCAGCCTTGCACCCTCAACTTTCCTGTTTGTAAGGATTTCCCTGGAATATACCCGTAGCAGGTGTCTTTTCCACATGAATTTCATGGCTGACAGACATCCATATTTTCTGTATAAAAACAGTGACCATAAAAGTTTGGTTGACAAATCAAAACTGTACTTGGAGAATCTCTACTCAATTAAAAAACCATCTTGTTTTTTATGTACAAAGGATCTTTTCTAAAAGCTAACTCCTTTGGTCATATAAATTGACATAATAAGCAATGAGGCTTGTCACAATTAAGAATATGGCCTATGTGTTATTAAATTGCTCTTCTACCCATTGTAATTCTGACTAGATTTGACCATGTAACTTTTTTCAGCACCTGGGCATAGTCCCTAGCACTGTGAACTCAAAGATTATTTTTCTGTTGAATGAGTTCAATTGGTTTGGCATTTAGCTCTGGTCCTGGTTTGCCATTGTTACAACTAGTAAGGATGAAAAGAGAAGAAAAAAAAAAATCCAATGTAGACAAGGCCAAAGTGAATAACATCAGAAGCCTGATCATTTGTCACCTATGGTCACTCGAAACCATTATTTCTTTTACACACTGTAATTTCAGATAGACTTGTGTAAACAGTGTAAAGATTTATTTTCTCAAAATATCAGAACCACTTAGCATGAGTCACAAGCTAGATTTCAGGCAGATAATTTTCTTCTAATAGATTTTTGGGTTAACAAGATAAAAATTAACATGAAAATGATTATGTGCTGACTGAAGGAAACCTGGTTTTATTTTGTTCCCTATTTGTTTTACAAGGGAAGTCTTCAAATATCTTGCAGGGGCAAAAATATTTAAAGTGTTTGCACATGTTTCCCATTTCCATTTTATAAGATTCATTCACAGTCAGCCAAATGTATCTCTCTCTCTCTCTTTCTCTCTCTCTTTTTTTTTCTTTCTTTTGATGCACTTCTTAATTAGCCTTAAAGGCTCCAAAGGTGCTTTTTTCTTTCTTTTTCTTTTTTTTTTTTTTTCTGTCTGTCTTTTTCTTCCAGCTGTAGAGTGGCAAGCAAAGCTAGCAGTTAAGTCATAGGGCTGTAAAACCAATGCTGGATGCGCCTCAAAGGATTACGGGGTGTCCTATGATTTGCTCTTTCTACTTGGTATAAAGGAGCAAAGTGGAGATCTAAGGCCCGTGCGTCATTGTGAACTGAAGTGACTGCACTTGGATAATGTAGATTTGGCTTTTACTGCCAAATTCCAGTCCTTGTGAAGGTTTTGCCACTGGGATCAGCGTAGAGCTCCATCTTCAAAGGGCTGCAGGCTGAGATGAATACTCTCAACGCAACAGGCTCCAAGTGTGCGGGGAAGCCGAGGTGGTTTCAGTTCCTCCCCTTCTCCATGGCCAGACCCTGCCAGGTCTCTGTTTCATGATGGGCAAGAGAAAGGACTCTTTCACAGACCCTTTCTGTCCCCAGAGAAGCTGTGTCCAGTGTTGCTGTGCCACCAGAGCCATGGGCACCATGACATGAGAGATCCTGTGCAAAGCCGTACAGAGGGCATGTCTCAGCGTGGCTGTTTGCACTTAAAGGCCAGTCTTTAAAAATATTTAGGCACATGATTTTTTTTAGGGGTTAGGTTTGTTTTTTCCCTCATTTTAAAATCTGATCAGACAAGGGGAATAATAGGAGAGCTGAGTGATCGGGAAGCAGAACACAGAGGAAGGGCTGACTGTCCTCTGAGCCACCCTGAGACTCCAGGTCCTGCACCAGCTCATCCTTGGGCTGTCCACGCTGACTGTCTGATGTGAACTTTGTAACCACAGAAGCTCAAGATAGCAAATACAATTTAACATGGTTCAAGGTCTGTTTGCTGGTGAATGTGTCTGCAGCAGGACTATCAGGGCAGAACTGAATATTTTTAAGGAGAATTTTTATCACTATGATTAAAGTTACTTTGTGTTTTGCAAAGTGATCTTCTATTTTTTTTCCCATCACCCGAGTTTCAGCACCACAGTGAATTCTCTCCTCCCATTTCAGCAGTAGAGAGAAAAAAAGCATTTAAAGAAGTTAGGGACTGATTAGATTATTATACCTTCTCCCTTTTTGCTCAGCATTATATTAGCCTCAGAAATCCCTCAGATCATAATGAGTCATTTTTTAATCTATTTAATCCCGAGTTAAGTCTATGCTGTTTAAGGCTGATGAGTAAGTCTTGACTGATATTGATGTAAATTAAATGGGAATAACTAGTACTTCACCAGGACAGAGTAAATATATATTTTCACCATGAAAAAAAAAAAAAAAAGGACCGGGTTAGTCCCCACTTGGGAAAAAAAAATAAAAAAATAATAAAAGAAATAAAATACAGCTGTTTGCAGGAGATCTCTGATGTATTAAAACTGGGACTGGAAAGTTGCCCTTCTGCTGGTGTAAATCAGCAGATCTCTTTTCAAAGTGGGCAAAGTTTCAGCAGTTTCTGCCCAGAACAAGGGCAGAAGCCCTTATCTGCCTGAAATCTTCACTGCCTTGATTCTATCCCATGGCTGACACAAAGCAGTTCTACTGAAGTGTCTCGTTGGGTCAGTTCAGAAGGGAAATCAGACTCTGTGACCCTCACCAGTGGAATGGATTTGAGCTGAGACCTATGGTTGTTTGCATTAAAGAATATGAAGGAGCACATGGGCATCCTTGTGGGTCCACGTAGCCAAATATTTCACTAAAAGACCAGTAAAATGAACAAAAATCCCTGAGGTTGGCAGCAGCCAAACCACGGCAGCTTCACCAGCCCCGTTCCTTGAACCAGTTTCTCCTTGTTGAGTTTGGAGTCTGCCCTACCAACTCTACAACAACCTTCAGAGGCAACACCTGAATCTCGCTTCTCCTTCTTTCTCCTCTTGGAACATGCTCAGCAGTCGCTGCAGAGGTTTTACTAAACATGTCAGATTAAAGGTATAACCAGACGAATAAATGCAGTCCATCTGAGGGCATGTTTCCTCTCACACGTTCAGTGCCTGTCAGCATTTTGAATAGGATTCAGAAACATGTCCTTGAAGCTGGCTGGAATGTAGCTTAATGTATCAGGGGCAGCATTAGAGAAAGGAGAAAAAAGGATGGGGGAAGCTTTCATGGAAATATCCCCCCCCCCGCCCCTTTCCTCTCTAATATTGCATTTACTGCAAACCAGAAATAAACAAGCTGTGTGGACATGGGAACCTCCAGCCGTCTCACTCCGCTTGTGGGTTCAGTGGAGCAGTTTGTGTTGTAGCCTCTATATCCTGGGCTTTTTTCACACTCTCTTCAAAGCTTATTTTCTTTTTCTTTTTTTTTTTTTTTTTTAATCAACAATTTACAATTTATTTATAGTGAGAGGAGGTTCCTTTCAAGCACTTCTAGCTGCAGATGTAGATTTCAGCACTGTACAGTCTAGTCTTTTGGTAATATTCCTGTTTTAAAGGGAAACTGAGGCATGGTGTTACAAACTGATTTCTCTATCTCATGCTCTGTTCTTCTCACTGCATGTTTTTCTCTGCACAACTCATCTCTCCAGGAATAACTCATCTTTCCCTGGTCAAGGTTTTGTCTTGATCTCAATGCAGGGAGCAGTACCAGACCAGTCAGTCTGAACTAAACCTTGGTTTTGTTATAAACTCAACCTTGAGGGTGAGGTTGGCCATGAGGAAAAGGTTCTTGAGGCACCCAGAGGGTGGTGGAGCACTGGAACAGGCTCCCCAGGGAGGTGCTCATGGCACCAAGCCTGACAAGATTCCAGCAGCATTTGGCCAAGGCCCTCAGGGACATGGTGTGAATGTTGGGATTGTCCTGTGCAGGGACAGGAGTTGGACTGGGTGATCCTTTTGGATCCCTTCCAATTCATGACATTCTCTGATTCTATGATTCCATGAAAAGGAGGATCTTTCAAGAATTGGTTTAAACATGGAAATATTTAACTGTGCTTTTGATAGCTTCTTTTTTTTCCTTACTTAAAATATCTACTTGTTTCTTTGTTTACCCTCAAGTCTTTAATTTAAGGCAAATAGTTAATCTCAAAGACTTTTTAAGGCTGAACACTTTATAGCTACATTGCACCATCCTTCTCTGAAACCCATCTGGGATTCAGGTGGGTAATCCTAGAAGACCACTCAGAGAAGCTTAAGTAAATGAGCTATATGGGATACCTAATGACTTCTGCATTTATCTCTTTTCATCCACGTGTATTTGTAGGAAGACAAAGTGCTGTGTTACGGTGAAAGAAAAACCATATGGGCTCCTGTGCATTGTAGGGTACTTAAAATATCTCCTTAAAATGTAGATTTTGACTTTCTGCCCAGCGCTGCCTTGAAAGTTTTGCCATTAAAACCTAATTGCTAAGTAAATGTTCGCTCAGTATTTCTCAGTGGAGGACAGAGAGAAAGTGGTTCAGCGCTTAGTTTTAGTATCATTTTTGCTCCTGCTAATCTGTTCCTTTTATTTTTTTACATGACATTCTTTCGGTTGCAAGCTACTAATCTTCCATCTTGGAATGGATTGCACCTCTTTGAAACCAAGGGGGGGAGGGTAAAATGTGTTAGGTTTCCAAGAATTATTTACCGCTTCCCAACCAAAAGATGGATTTCCCTTCTCTAGGGTCACTAGCACCATCATTTTTCCCTAAATATTCCTGACATATCACAAATCACTGCTTGGTTACTGACTTGGAAACGATCTCCTTTGTGCCTCTCCTGAACAGACTGGGAAGCTGGTGGCTCAGATCCAGAAATGAATCCAACACTGGGGTATAAGAAATGCTCAGGCCTAGTGGATTTTTGTTTATTTAATAAGATGCATGGAATTAATTAAGTTAAGCTTTAATATGATAGTCCTGTTGTATGACCCTGTGAGCTCCATACCTGGGGAGGGGTGGGGAGGAGGTTTAGTGCTGCCAGGCAGAGTCCCCCGTTAAATGACACCAGGCAGTAGCTCAAGGCAAGCACAGGCAGGTACTGCTCCCCTCCCTGCTGCCTGCAGGGCTGCAGAGCTTCCTTCTGTGGCTGAGGCAGAAAAGCAACAGGTTTCACTTTTCTCTGAGTTACCTGTTGAGGGGAGTCTTGGGAAAATCCCGATTTATGGAAGGGGAAGATGTGCACTGGTGGCATGTGCCAGTGTGGGCACTTCACTGTCTTCCTACCCATTGCCTTGGGAACAGGTATTTGCACGTGTACCAGCACGAGGAACTGCGAAACGAGGTCCTGTTCATGCAGAGCTTCCTGAGATGAACAAATTCAGCTTCTCCAGACTTTCTTGCAATTCATAGTTAGACCGTGAGGGCTGAGTGGTCCAAGGTGCCTTTTTCCCTTCTCCTCTCTCTTGGTCAGCCTGGGGCTCTGGACTGCCACGGGTGTGCAGAAGTTGTACTGACCCACAAATATGATGATAAAATTTCAGAGCATATTATTATTTAAAATTCCTGAAGTTTGTTCTTTGAGGGGAACACTCACATGTGTTTTCTCTCCCTCCCTCATTCCATAACCAGTGTTGAATCCTTTCCTGGTTACTCCTTGCAGGACATGTGAGGGAATAGAGGTTAACCTGAGGATGTGGGCTACAAAAGGTACCCAACACCACAGAAATCCTTAAAGGGAAAAATAATCAGTGAATCTATATTATCTTCCCTGCTGTCTAGTTCACTGGCACAGCAGAGCCAGGGGAAGTCACTAACATCTCCCTCCCATGGGCTGGGGGACAGACCTTCCCCCACCACATGAAGGGTTTTCCCACCTGCGAGATGAACAGCAAAGACAGGGTTTTCTTTGTGAAAACAAGAAATAAAGAGGCTTTAATTGTAATTCTTATTTTATCTGGGAAAGGAGCCCACATCTCCTGTGTCTTACACAGTTCAGTGTTGGGTTTATGGTTGGACTTGATGATCTTAAAGGTCTTTTCCAACCAAAACGATTCAATGATTTGTAAGCACCTAGTCATCAGTTAAAACTAATGAAACAATGGAGCTCTATTATACTTCACAGCAGATGCTTATCTGAGTGAAATGCATATTGCTCCAAAATGGCAAGATTTATTATTTGCTATTTATTTGATCTTATGGATAATTGCTTAATTAAAGCAATTAGTAACTGCTTTCAAAACCCAAAATCATTACTAAACTAACATCCACTGAGCAGTTACTCCAACTGTAATACTTCCCTTTGCTCTCTGGCAGTGCCAGCTCAGTTTATAGTAGCTACACCCTAAGGTACATCTTCACAACCCGTAGCAATGTAGAACTGGCTTCTAGGACATAAAGCTGATACCACACTATTTGTGGCACCCACATAACTATTGTCACCACAGTTACAGTCTGATCTGAGTTTGGCAGGAGGTGGGAAATAGATCTGAAAGTGGAAGGCTTATGTAGAACTCTTTCTGGTGTTTGCGAATCAATTCTAGCTTTGACTGATATTTTGGCTTTTTTTTTTTCTGAGAGGAATTCTTCATGGTCATAGTAAATTAATCTGAGTTATTTCATGCTTCTCTTGAGAAAATACTAATATATATATATATATATACACACACATATATATGGTTAGGCCAGAACCAAGACATAACGCTTTGAAAAGATGTTCTGTGATGGAAATCTATGTCAAGGATCCAGTGGGGATTACAGAAAAATGGCTTAGTCAGTTGAAAAACTTGTCAGCCAGAATGTAAATAAGCAGAGGGTCCATATCCACAGTCCTAACAGGAGAAAAGGAAATGGAATTCATTTATGGTTTCATTCTTGAACCCTCCCACAGCACAGGAAGCAGTAGGCCATGTAAAACCTATAAATAGCTATGTGACTTCAGGTTCTTTCTCAGACAGAGAGATTAATAAAAAAAAAATGCTCCCCAGGGAAAACCACGATCTTTTCTCCTTGTTTGAGTTGTCAGTTTTGACAGAAATTATACAAGCTAATTAAATTTTTGTTAATTTATTTTGTCTGATTCAACAACTGCCTGTCACACAAATCGCTCGGTAAAGCAGACGTTGCTTTGCTGCAGACTTCCCAGTTCTCTTCCCCTCTGAAGCACCATTATGTTGATGTAGGCAAAGTGGACTTGCTAAAGTCAAATAAACATGAAGGGCATTTACCTTCACTTCTCCCTCAGAGCTTCAGCTTTGTATGTCTACTCCAAAGGGAACCCAAACTTCTTCCAACTTATTATCTAGTGGAAGGTGTCCCTGCTGCTGGCAGGAGGGTTGGAACTGGATGAGCTTTAAGGTCCCTTCCAACCCAAACCAGTCTGTGATGCTGTGATTATAAATCTCTAGTATGGGAGAAGGACTGCTCTCTCCTGGTCAGCTGGTTATGTTAGAGATAAAATATGAAGATGTAGTCGGTGAAGAACAAAATAAAATTCCATTCTGGAGCTGTCCTGGCTTTTGTATAAGCCTGGAATAACTGAGCACTCACAACTTTGGCTGGGTTTTTCCCAACCTGTGGGGAACCATTTTGAGATCTAAGAATTGTCACGTCTCACATCAGGAAAAAAACCTGAGATTTGTGAAGTGGGTAACTGCAGAAGAGACTGCAATACCTAATAGCTTGGTAGTGATCAGGACAGCAACCCCTCAATTGCACAATAACTTGCTGGTGAGTCTACCATGCAGAAGAGTGCTGTAGTCACTCAACTGTGATACAAGTTTATTTCTGTCTTAGTTAAATATTGATTATTTGGGTAAAGCCAAATCTCCTTTTATTTCTATTTAGATTTTAAGTTTCTCAGTTGCCTTTTACAGTGCCCTGCTCACTGACTAGTGTATGCCTCTGAAATGTTTGCAGTAAACTTCAAGTTTTGTTCAAAATTCATACAACTCATAGAATAGAATGGTTTGGATTGGAAGGGACCTTAAAGCTCATCCAGTTCCAACCCCCCTGCCATCAGCAGGGACACCTTCCACTAGACCAGGTTGCTCAAAGCCTCATCCAGCCTGGCCTTCAACACTTCCAGGGAGGGGGCATCTACAACTCCCTTGGGCAACCTGTTCCAGTGTCTCACCACCCTCACAGTGAAGAACTTCTTCCTAATATCTAATCTAAACCTCCCCTCTTTCAGTTTAAATAGCACTTCGTAACTATTTTGATAAAATATTAAAGGCTTGTTGTATTTTTTACTTTTTACATGAAACTCAGGATCCAGGATGTGTCTTTGGACCTGACATATTTAGCATGACTGACCCAGAATGTACCCCCAACTTGAGTGTTAATTAAGGTGCCTTAGCAAAGGGCATTTCCCTGATCCCAGCTCAGCCATCACTGTCCTGTTCTGTCCTGAGAAAACACCTATGCTTTCTTCAGGGAGATCCATTTGGTCAAATGCTTGGCCATGTATTTATTAATTATGAGATGCTGCCTTGCCTGGGAAAGTGGGGAAATCATGCACACAGCTCCTCAACCGTTCCGAGCAGACGCTGCCTGCTTCAACACGCTACCATTTTCATTTTGCATTCTCCTGTAACTCTGTAAGTGCAAAGCCAGCTCCAAAGAAAGCACTGAAGTGAAGTCTGATTGTTCTGAGATAATGAGTTGAGGAAACAGGTAAAAGACAAACCCTGGAGGTATTTATTCTTCTTTTTTTTTTTTTCTTTTAAACCTGTCTGCTGTAAGGGGTATGCACTCTGCAGGCCTTTCACAGTTCAAAACACTTCTAGTAAACATACACAAGAGGCAAAGTGTGGATGGTTTTGAAGCCAGAGGTAATCAGATTAGAAAATGAGATAAGCAATTAGCAGAACCATTCAAAGTGCCAGCTGAAAAAGTGCCTCTCTGTCACACACCCACAGCCACCAGCCCTAACCTACAGATGTTCCCTTGCTCAGATCCAGTCTGTTTTCATAAACATCCAACACTCATTCCAACAGGGCTTTGTGTTGTGTTATCATGTTTAATGGGTAATTTCTGCATTAAAGGATCTGCAGTTTTAAATTAAAGCTCTAATTCTTTTTGGCATTCAAATCCTTAAGTACGTGACTTGACACTCATAAAGCACTGGCAGTTCCAAGTCCATTTTTGTGGAACAGGAATGTACCCGTAGCACATTCTGCACTTTCCATCAACTCGAAGTGCTGCAGCTGAGGGCATGAAACCCAGCCAGAGATGGCAGGAGCCTTGAGTCACATCAGGGAAGAATGGTTTTCCTAATAACTCCACAAGCTGAATCAGGAGCAACGTTGTTAAAAACTCTCAAGTGTGTACACAGCAATTACCCAGGGATGCAGTTTCTTTCTCACAT
>NW_010311330.1:43156-55090 GCF_000700745.2 Antrostomus carolinensis | reverse complement strand
GGAATTAAGGGGGACATTCTCTGGAGATCCTGAGGCACCTAGAGGTGAAGATTTATTCTTAGCAAAATTTCCATGAAGATTAGCTGATAGGAGTTAGGAACCTGATCTGCTTTGTGGCTAAACACAAATGTGCGTTTATCTGCGTTTTTAACAGCTGAACTTCTATCAAAGCATAATCTAAGTTTTCTTCCAGACATCTCCACTTTATCTTTTTATTATTATTATTATTTATTGTATTGACTGCAAGCACTTAGGGGAGAGCCAAAAGCAGAATTTCATTCTGCTGGGTGCTGTGAAAACAGAGAGGAAACTGTTCCCATTCTGAAGAGTTTATCACATAAGCAGATGAGTTCAAGTGCCCTGTTTTCAGTGGGAAATGGGAAGGTGCTTTGATGATGTGGTTTCCACCCCCATGGAGAGACCTCAGCACTCTACAGAGAGGGATTCTGACTGTGGAGGGAAGGAGGACTTTACTAGCTACCTGTTCCTTCTTACAGTATCTCTGTCCTAAACAGGATGATGAACATGAGTGGTTCTTTGAAGCACTAAATTAATGCTAACCTCCTCTTTCAAACATACTGCAGTGGAAAACTGCACGTTGCTGAGATGTCTTCAATAAACATTTAATCATATGATCAAATATATTAATGTTATATATGCCCTGGAGAGCCAGGTATGCATTACAAACTTATGTAATAAACATTTATAATCCAATGTGCTTCTAGAGTATTAAGAAATTACCAAAGATAGTAAGAGGACTTTTTTTTTTTTTTGTAAAGGAATTGACTTCCAACTTGAAGCAGATGCCTTCAAATTACTGGTTCCCTATATTTTGAGATGACTGTCTATGCTGTGAGTAGGTTTTTGACTCTGGCAGTGGCAAGGCACAGACTCAAATGGGCAGAAATGCCACAGAAAACCCTTTGAAGTATTTTTTTTCTCATCTTTTGAACTCAGATTAGTTGGATCTTTTGTGCTTTCCAGCATTAAAGTACTGGTTTTTCTCACATGCTACAGAGACTCTCAGTGGCGATCACACTCCCAACATAATTGATTCAGGTAGATGGGTGATAAATATGTCAAGAACTCACTGGGCTGGGAAGCTATTTACAGCAAAGGGTTAATCAAATCATCAGTGTTTGCCACATGAATATCATGGGATGGTGGATGTTCCTCCAGAAAGAAGTATCTCAAAAGAGCTTGTGACACTCTTTGCCCGTCTTAGGTCTCATAATTCCCCAGAGTTCTCTCTGTATTCATACTGTATGATCCACAAAAATGTTGTGTTTGAAAAGTTAGTTACAATGTCAGCCTTTAAAATACTAGACCAGTGAGCTGAGCTTCTCCTTGCATTCACTCAGCTACAATCCTGGTACAGGACGAATATGACTTCTGCTGTTTGCACAGAGTCAGTGAAGCTGTGTGAGCAATGAAGCAATAGCGAGCTGAGAATATTGTTGAACCATTGCTTTGCATCTTTCTGCCAACATTTGAGATGTTGGCAAAAGATAATGTTGGAGTTTCAAAGCTGGGGGGAAAAAAAAATCACACAGCGTTTTTGTGATGTCAGAGGAAGAAGGAAGCCAGCTTGAAATGAAGGTCTGCTCTCAGGCTCTAATCTTGTAGACACCTACTTAACTTTAAGCCAATTAAATCAATGGACTACTTAACCTTTGCCTACAGGAGAAAGGATTTGCCAGCACAGTTTATATTAGTGCCCCAAACAAAATAAGCAATCCTCAAAAAAGCACTCTTCTTTCAGCAAAACTGTATCTGCCCTTAGTGTCACGAGCATAAAAATATGGCCATATACTGCTGAAGAAAAGCCTTCCTTTAAGTGACACCAGTGGAACAATTGTTTCTGTCAGAGTCAGCCCTATAGACTTAAAAATGAGCAGCAAACAAAGCATTTGCAGGACGCAGGGTTGATTTTACAGAGCAAGCCAGCTTGGACAGAACCCATATTTGAGCCCGTTTTGTTCATGGCTCGTATAAATCCACCAACATGTTTAATGAGACGGGTTCCTGGAAGCACAGAGCAATGATCAAATCCAGGGCTCTAGGTCTGACCTGGACAGATTCCCCCAAGCCCTTTTGGGGTTTTCATTTTCTCCTCTACCCCATGGCTGGTGCTCGTTTGTGAAATGTCTCCCAGGGGTGGCTCTTCTCCTGTTAACAGAAAGGCTAAAGTCCCCAGAGATGATCTGAAAGACACTTTTGGTTGTTTGCTTTTGTCAGTTTGGTCATACCTCAAAGTGACTTCACATCACTTTGTGTGTGTGGAGGTGTTGTTGTTCTGCAGAGTTAGTTAGAAAGAAATGTTGCGTGCTAACTTTAATGAAACCCAGGGCTCCACTGAAACAGCACCAATGGTCTAATAACACGTTACATCATTTGTCACTGGACACATTGAGAGTATGTCACTGGAAAACCTTTAAAAGCCGAGATGTAAGTGGTGTGGAGACAACCATGGCCTCAGCAGGGTAAAAAAAGACAGTATCATTTATAAATGTTTTTATGTATAATATTTACATTTGGAACATTTAAATGTAAAAAGGAAAAAGAAAGCCAACGCTTAACATCTTCCCAGACGTTAACAACATCTGTCTAGATGTCAGCCCAAGGATCTGACGTTTTCTGGGTAAAGGGGAGCAGTTCAGTATTTCTTTTTTTTTTATTATTATTATTTTTCTTTTTCCCTCCCCAGATTAATTGTCCTGCACATTGGTCCCATCACTCTTTGCTCTGGGCCATATGGTCATATGTCATTAACCCTGGAGACCAAGAGCTTAAGAAAGTGGAACCATATGTTCTTAGCAAAGATAAATAGTAAATAGGGCTGCATGCAACAGGATCGTCGGTTTGTGAGGACGGGGCTTGTGTGTTGGGTTTTTTTTTTGTTAAAATGAACACAAATACATATTGGTGGCAAAGCAGATGGACAAACATGCTCTGGTGTGCACAACCAAGCAGCTACGTTGCCCTTTGGCACAGCAGCTCCTGCGTCTAAAGGAGGGTTTGTGGGGTCTGCACCCCAGCTCTGCCTCCTACTCTGAGGAAGGGGAGGGGGAGATGTTCTTTCATTGCCATGTTGAAATGATGCTGAATACTGCAGGCAGAGTTCCTCATCTGTCATCACAGGGTCACTCCGAGCCACCACCATCTGCAGCAGCCTCTCTGTCCATCTCTCCCTTGTGCAGATTGATCTCTATAAGCTAATTCTTCTAAATTTCTTATTTCCTGCCAATTTAAAGTGACAAAAAAGGTGTGTTTTTCCTCTGTGCCAATTCTTTTTTTGCCTGTCACCATTTTGAGACAAATGAGAGATTTCCTTTTCGTTCAAGGATACTATGGCAGCTCTTTCAGAGGAGAGTAATTCCACGGGACACAAAGGGGCAGGGAGTCAGTAGTTTGTTCATCTGTCTCTCACCCAACAAAGTCACTCTGACACCTGAGTATATCTGAGGAAAAAATGGGAAAATACACACAGATTCATGGCTGGCTGATGAGACAGACTGAATTATTTCTTTCTTGCCAGGTGTCATTCTCATTTTCCATGTCTTTGGTGGTAAAACCTGGGCTCCCATTTCCAGACAAGGGCAGTGCTATTCCATCCTCCAAACCTGTTGTATTTCAACAGTAGCAGAGAAATCCAGTGAATCCTGAGTGGATATATGTGCCAATTAGATATTTTTATAACAAAACATCCACTTGTTTGGATTATTTATCATGAAACAATAATAACAGTACCACCTGTAGAAAATTATATGGTGATGCAACACTGGAAAGAATTTGGGCTGAATATCATGCCTCGCAGATTTGCTCTCATCCCTTTGAACCTCATTGCAGATGTGTTACTAAATTTATCTACTGAAGGAAGAAACTTTGTAGTCCCAAATACTCACCTCCTTTCCATGCACAAGCCCATGAAAGGCCCAGTAGACCTATATTTAGAGCAGATCAGGAGGGAGAACGAGGTTGATAAGCTGATGCTTGAATAAAAGCCGGTTTGTCCCTCCTGAGATGGATTACATTCCTGAGAGCTTGGCGCAAGTATCGCATGGGCAGGTCACCACAGCAGCCAGGCTCCCAAATCCCACTTTCTGTTTGTTTGTTTGTTGTCTTTCCATAAATCAGATTAGCTCAGCCCAGAACAACACACATTTGCAGTGAATATCTACAACGTGTTTGTTTGGGTGAACAACCCAGTGAGAAAAAAAATTGCATGTGTAGCCACCAAGGACCTACAAAAAGGCACAGCCCATAGAGGTCTCGACCTGGAAAGCTGCTAAGACCAGTTTTCTGTGGTATCTCAGTATACAACACACACCATCACCTTTTCTAATCCTGTCTGGCCCCTGAAGGTCAGCTCTCCGCCCAGGCTGCTGGGTTTGACCGGCTCATCCCACCCCAGGCTGCCTTGCAGGCGTCCCTTGCTTGTTTTATTGCCGTGGGATGTGATCACTCAACTGCATTTCTGATTCAATACAAATAAGAAAGATCTGCCAACAGATTTGCTATGGAAAAGATGAGATACATGAGATTAATTCTGATCCAGATGTCACCTCAGGCAAGGTGAACAGTGCCTTTGTCCTGCCCTTGAAGGACATATGAGGTCCCTGTGTCCACACTTGTCCTGTCATCCTGGGGCAGCCTGGCTGATCTGGAGATGCAGGGCTGACTGGGATACAGCCTGAAATGTCAATCCTTCCTCCAGCTTCTCTGCTGTCCGTGGGAAGCCAGTCCACATTTATTTCTTCTCTTTGGATATTTTATGTTCCAGGCAGGCCAGAGAGATCCACTCTCATTGTGAACGTGCCTCTTGCTAGCCCCAAAAGTTTCCCCACCTTTGCTGTTGTCCCCAGCATGGCCAAGGATGTGTGCTATCATGCTTTGATAGAAATACCACATCTGGGAAGCAGTGGTGATCTGGGCTTATCAAGTTTCTCTGGGCATTCTGGGATATCCTCTGTCGACTTTGCTGGGCTGGTGGTTGCTTCTCATAGCACAGCTAATTTGATCATATTTAGCATGCATTCTTCACACATGATCTTATTACAGTTCCAGTGCTCTTGTTTTTGCTTATTCAGGCTGACCTTAAGGCATCTCCTGCCATCCTCTGCCATGGTCAAGACCTCCCAGCTTGTTGCCTGGTGGCCCCCAAAGGAAGGTGTGAAGATTAACAGCCTAGAGGATGTATTTAATGAATGGCAACAAGGGATTAGTGACACAGTGTCACCTTTCATGGCCTCTTTAAGCAGGCGAGCTGACACTCGTTTATTTTTGTTTGCACTGTTGAGTAAACTCTGGAAACGGACTGGATTTACAGTCTCTGCTCCCCCAGCGAGGAGCCTCCTTCTGTCCACCAGCCTTTGCTTGGGGTGATGATAAAACTAGTAAGCCCTCTCCCACCTTTCTCCCAGGGGAATCCTGGACCTTAAAGTGTTGTCACCTTCTCCTTACTCCTAAAGATGCAGAGGGAAAGGGTTGTGCTGGGGGAGAGATGTTTCAAGACTGTGGAAGGTCTGATGGACAGCTCAGGTTTCCAGCTCTCCATCTCCATCAAAAGCCAACCCCATATTCCCCACTCCCACCACCTGTAAAACAGCTCCTCTGCCCGGCCAGGGCTTTAGCTGTAGGGAGCCTACCTGCTGCCCTCCTGCCATACCTCACAGCCCCCTGCTTCAAAATTATTTTGGAAAGGAAAATTTTAGCAATGAACTCTAAAGCTACAGGATGAAAATGCAGAAGGTTTTCTTACTACAGAATCTAACTGCACTGCCTTGGACAGGGAGGTTGTCTGGTATTTTTGTAGTTGCTTATCCTTGTTCTACTGATTGACATTTAGAGCCAAACCGCCCTAGACAGCAGTGAGCTTTGATGAAGCCTTCAGGGACCAATCTGATGAGCTTGCTCCAACAAAGTGCTCGTACACCTGCTTTATTTCAAGCATTTCCACGAGACCGATCAGCTTTGCTGGGATTCTGAACGTGCTTCAAGCTCAGTACATGTGCAGTGCCCAGGGTCAGGCTGGACTGGGACATGTGGTCCTCATACAGCATGATGTTGGATAAGGTTATCCATCAATTGGCCTTGCAGTAAATTCTGAGTGATTTCTAATGTCTCTGTTTTCAAATTATTCTTTACACTACAGAAATCCTGGTGCTCACTAGACTTTTTCTTGGTGGTCGCCTTAAGTTCTACTGTTCTTCAGTATTTCATTTCATTCTTACCAATCCTCTTACCCTTTGCACACCTCTTGAAGAAATCCACACAGCATGTTTGACTGTGACACCCTTAGATTATATCTCAGTACAGCTGCCAGGGATCCAGAAGAAAATCCACAGAGCAAAGAAGAAGGGTCAGTTGAGCAGAAATCCCAGCTGCCTGGTAAAGGGAAAGCCCCAGTTGGGGATAGGAGGGTAAAACTGTTCTGGACTCTGTGTACAGGGGTAATCTTTGCTGCTGACAATAAGTAAATACATTTTGTAGTGGTGGGGAAACTGTGAATTTTATCTTTTCCAAGCAGCTTTCCATAGCAAATGTTGCAATTGTATCTGAAATGCAACGCAGAAATTAGCGTCTCCAAATAGGAGGCCAATCAAATGGCTTTGAATTCTCTCTGGTTCAGGGAGTCTCCTGAGATCCTATCTCCCCTCATGTCAAGGACACAGACTGATATGTTTCGTTTTCATAGAGAAGAAAACAAATAGCCTGAAATCTTGACTGAGCAGCATTTCAGAGAAATACTGGTGTGCTTTAGCAGCACCAGCTTTGATGTGTTTTTAAATGTATTTAAATTGTGCTCCTGAGTTTCGCTGTTTGCATACTGGAATTCATTTAAATAACTAATTTGTGGTACAGTGGAGACCTGAAACAAAAACACACAAACAAGAGAAATTATCTTAAAGTTGTTTATTCTATTTTTTTATGTGTTCGATGCAAAATGCATCATAGATGGAGAGATTAGAATCCTGACTGACAGCTTCTGTTCAGGGCAATCACTGAGAGAGGAAGGTGTGCATAGAGCAGGACTGAACCATGGTAGCAATGGTCTGAAACAACAGGTCCAGAATGAAGATGCATCAGCCTGTCATCGAGTGGTCCATCATCAGAGCAAGGGTGGGAGATGCAGGTTAGGACTGAGGTTTGTCAGGAGGTTCAGTTGGGAGATACACATCAGGCCAAATGCAAAGCAGGGGAGGTGGAGAAAGCTGCTCCAGGACTCACTTTGCCTGACTCAGGGCAATGCAATCTTCTCCATTGTCTTACAAATTAATTTCCCCTTCACTTCACAACTTTTTATATTTTTATTTTTTTTTTTAAATCATGCTTCCTTTTATTTTTAAAGCAATTAAAACATAGAAACAAGACCCAAGGAAACACCCACTGCATTCCTGGGATGATCTGTCTGTGCTCCCTGCATTCCACCCCAGGCACAGAGGTGGGAGGCAGCTCTGTGCCAACACCACCACACTCAATTCCCACAAGGGAAAAAACCATGGATGAAGTAGGATGATACAACCCAATTGCTTCCAATGAATACAAGGTCTGGAAAAAAAGTCCCCCGGGGTCTTTTTCCAAGTGTTGCTTCAAGGAAAGTGCACAAAATGCCTTCCACTAACCAGGACAAACCTATCTTTAAAAAAAAAAAAGCCAATTAACATTGCACAGTCTCCGCACCCAGATTCCTGCCGGTTGGCATTTCTCTACCTTGGATGCTGTGTGTCTTTGCAGCTGGATTCCTGAGGCTTAACACCTTAATTCCTGAAATGAGCCCCAGTCTTAATTCCTGATTTTAGGAAAACAACATTCCTCCCATTGAATGAAAACATTTGTACACAGTTCATAAACCATCTTCCTGAGGGGTGGGAGGGGAGCGGGGCTGGAAGAGGAAAGCCTGGAAACTCATGGCAGCCCGGCATAGAAGTGCATTGTCTGCAAGTCTCTGACGCTGCTGCCTATAGGAGCCAGCTGCTGTTTGGGGAAGTGCTCTGTTCAAATATTCCAGTCCCCCACTGGACAGAGCTATGACCAAAACTCTACGCAAACATTAATAAACACGTTGCATAGAACTCTCTAGATCAAGTCTTTAATTTCTCACCACCAGGAAGAGACCCAGATTCAGCAGCTGAACTCCCCTCCTTGGCATCGCTATCGTTTGAGTGGGAGAGTGTACCCCAGTTTTCTGACCAAGCCTGTCCTAGCACAGCTGAGACAGCTCCAGATCTCAGGTCAAACAACTCTTTTGCAAAGAGTAGAACAAACAAAACCTCGTTCCCCATCTGCTGTGCCAGAAGGATGTACAAGTATTGCTCTATAGTTGCTGTGTTGCTTATATTCTTTCTTCCATCCGTGATGGGTTGTGACTTAGAGGAGCCCATGATGGGATCCAGCAGGGTCACTCTTACATCTCATGGTCTGTCTCCTTTGTGAGCCTCTACTAGCCAAGCTAAACCCAGGGTTTTCCCTCAGTGACAACAAGTTCTCTCTCAATTACTGTTTTCTTAAGATCCATGAGAGCCACCACTGCTCTGAAAAATCAGCTTCAAAGTGGCTAATACATCCCAAAAGTAAAATTTTACAAAAAGTCATGTGGACACATGCACATGCAGCACACCATAGTCACTCTGAGGGATGGTAGGGCTTGACTTTTTTTGGGAAAGAGAAGGGAAACTGTCAAAAACCTTGAGGTAAATTATTCTATTGGCAGCCTTGGGGCACTGTAGCAAAGTTACTGGTTCTCTGTTACCTCCTGGCTCAGTCACAAACTGGATTATGATTTTATAAGGTGATCTTTTCATTGATCTTCTGGGTACAGTGGCTCTGAAAACCAATTCAGTGTATGTGGTGGCTCATGAGATGGTCATACAAGATGAAATGCAGTTGGAGGGAAAAAGGAAAGGGGAAAAGTAACCCAAATAAAAGATCTGGATGGGTAATTTTGTATCAATTCTTATCTCAAATGTTAGAGGAAGCTTTTCTTACAGGTTAGGAAACCCAGTGACATGATAGCTGAGATGATTGATAAAACACATTGAATGATAGCTCACCCTTGCCTCAGGGGATCTCTGCAGTGCACTGAGGGCATCACCATCTCTACTCTCTTTCTTTCTTTCTTTCTTTGTCTTACTCACTGGTGAAGGGTAGAAGAGAAGATCATATTGAGAATTTCAGTGTGGAAGTGCATCATGCCTGAGAGACAGAGCCACAAAAGAACTAGGGGTCAGTTCCATTTCTTCCTCATCAGATGGATGCAAAGCTGGAAGCTGACTGCAGAAGGACACACAAAACCTTTCTTACTGATTCTTTCTCAGAGAAACACACAGGCATGGATTCATCCAACCTGAGCTAGGAGTCTAGTTGCCATCAGCTCCAGGAGATTGACCAGGAGCAGTGTATCATGACATGTTCGTTTTGAAAGGTGAAGAGGAGTAATGTTGGCACAAATTGACTGGAAAGATGGTGGAAGCTCCAACACTTGGTGTCCTTATTGCAGGATTTGGTCTGGTTTTAAAAATATTTGCTCAAACAGAAGTTCTTGGGTGAAATCCTTTGGCTTATATCCTGCAGGAGGTTTGCCTAGAGGGTTGGGATGGTTCCTCCTGCCTCTTATAGCTCTAGTCTAGGAAAATGTCGGTGAGAAGCAAGAGTGATAATGTTCCTACCTGCTTATAGCTCAGCGTTTTGCTCTGCTTCCCTGCTAGAGCTCAGCATGTTAATGCACCTTGTCTCTCATGCCTGGAAGCTCATAATCCACTCAACATCCTGCCAAGAACCTCATCCCAGTCCTTCTGTCATAACAAACAGACCTCTTCCCCCATGGGCTCTGTAAGAGCAGCAAGAGTTGACAGAGAAGTTGACAAAAAGCAAGCAGAGGAGATGAAGTGAACTCCAGTGGGTTCTAAGATATATATATTTATTTTATTCTAGCACACATTGCCTGTCAAATTGCAGGATCCAGTCAATACAGTGAAATTACAGTCCTGGGGAGAAAAAAAAAAAAAAGAGGAGAGAGAGGGAAAAATTTGATTCCGAATTGGAGGGATTAATGGTCAAAAGAATGTTCTTCTGGGAGTAATCTAAGTGTTATATTTACATTTGGCTTGGAATTATTTGCAGTGAGGAATTTCAAATACAAATATTTTAAAAGCGTAACATGTAGAGAGACACTGTGGGCACTTCTGTTTTCTCTAAAAAAAAAAAAAAAATAGAAGAAAAAATGGTTTTCTTGACTATTTTTTATTGGAATCTTAATGAGACCATAATTACAGCAGGAAAAAAAAAGGAAAAATGTAGCTCTTAAAGGTTTGCTGATACTGTACATACGGGCCTTGGATTTTTTTTAAAAAAAAAAAAAAACAAAAAACAACCTAAATTTTTTAAAACTATTTATTTTCCAAAGTGGTGCATGGGAGGGAAAAAAATGACTTAGCTAAGTAAGTCTTGTCCATTTATGTGCTTAGTCTGTATTTTCTTTTTCTAAAAAAATATATATGAATAAATGTTGAAAGTAGGCAGGTTCTGTTTGTCTTGGCTCTCTCCTTTATCTTGTTTTATTGTGTTTTAGGAACAGCAGATTTTTGGGGTGCTTTAGGACCAGCAGATATTTCTGGATTTGTTCTGAGTGAGAACTCAGTGTCTTCAGGTTGTTCTCTGTGTTCGTAGCTGCTCCTCTGTGAAATTCACACTGACTGAATGATGACAAGAGGACTCGGACTTCTTATTCTTCATTTTCCTCTCCCTCTCTCCCCCTACACTGACATTATGGTGACTTCATTCTTCTGGGACTTGCACAAGTGCCCTCTCCTACCTGAGCAGCACAATAAGACCAGACCTGAGCTTGGCAGCTGAAATCAGTGGCAGGATCACCACAGGCACCAATGTTTCAGATCACGTAGATGCTTTTGAGGTCACCTCTGCTCTGTATGTTCTTCCACATTCCCTAAACTCATCTGCAGCTCACTGAGCTGAGGGATTTCCTTTCCTTCACGGGATGGTCACACTTTTAAATTGCTTCTCATCAGCAGGGTTTGATGTCTGTAGTTCTTCCATGGGATATTTCAAGATCTCCAACTCTTTTTGTTCACATTTATTAATCCTTGACTCATTTTCTTTGCTTTTGATTTTGCTCGAGTCTTCCATTTCTTAGAATCATAGAATGGTTTGGATTGGAAGGGACTTTAAAGATCATCTAGTTCCAGCCCCTCTGCCATCAGCAGGGACACCTTCTACTAGACCAGGTTGCTCAAAGCCTCATCCAGGTTCTTTCCATATTTATTTCTCTTGCTCTCCTCTCACGGATTCCACTTTAAGTGAGGAGCAAACATGTTAAAATAAAGTCCCTTTTTTTTTTCCCCAAGGAAGAAAGTGTCCATTTAATATCCCGTATGCCCATCAAAGCTGATGGAGAGGCAAAGCGTGACAGGAGTATTCTGTGATTCAAACCTTCTGGGTATAGGCAGGAGAATAAATCTTGTGTCTGATATAAGAGGACATCAGGAACTAGGGGAACTAACCTGAAGCTTTTGGAAAGGATCCACTTAGCTGTCAGTCAGAAGGAGATAAACTTTACATGAAATAGGACCTTCGAAAGTCATTAGTTCTCCACTTCTGCCAGAACCACTGACGCGCAGCTCTGGAGGAAAGCAACGAGAGGCAGCCAAAGAGAACAGAAAACAAACGTGAATGGCAATATGTCTCTGAAGACAGTGCCTAGTACAAATGTGGGAACGTTTCCTGGTCTCAGTAAAATAGGTCTCAAAAAAAAAAAAAAAATACACATACAAATAGTATTGATCCCTGGGAAAACCTGGAAGTCCTGAAAACAAGGAGATTAGATCATCTCTAGGCAGATGGATGTAGCACTAAGCAAAGGGAAAACACAGCGAGTACCAGTTGTTCAAGAATCTGTTTAACCAACTCCAGGAAGAT